>NW_026610987.1:0-139712 GCF_029499605.1 Hyla sarda
AACTGCTGTAACTACCAGCCACCCCTGTGCAAATCACCAATTTAGGCCTCAAATGTATATGGTACACTCTGTTTACACTAACATGCTGGTGTAGACCCAAAATTTACCTTTTCTTAAGGGGTAAAAGAAGAGAAAAAAAATTTGTAACCAAAAACTGTTGCCTTGAAATATGAGAGGGCTCCAAAGTGAAAGAGCACCATGTGCATTTGAGGCCTAAATTAGGGATTTGCATCCACCACCAAATTACCCTACAGCAGTGCTTTCCAAATAGGGTGTCTCCAGCTGTTGCACTACTTCCTGTTCAGGGTGTGGTTGTGTGATCGTCAGCTCCAGGAGAACCAGAGAACCAGAGAGCAGCAGGATTTTCACCAGCCCTCCCCCCCCCCCCCCCCCCCAGGTTTGTGGCAGCCTTCGGGGAAGGGTTTCCCTGCATGAACCCCAACGTCCCCATCTCCCTTACCAGGCCGGCGGGAGGTGGAGGTGACATTGCAACGGCCAACTCCCAGGATGGGGTACGGAGATCCTCCAGGATCCGCAGAAATGCAGAACCAACTCCACCGTCCATATCTGGAAGCCGCAAGGCTGCAAGGAAGGCTACAAGCAAGGCTGCAGGTAAAGACCTGCATGAAGGTGAGGAGTTGAGGAGAAACATGGGGAGGCAAGGTACCTCTGAACCCCAGCAATGGGGGGCATTGGGTCCCAGGGAGTCTTTGGCCACTTTTGGGTCCCGAATCCAAGCAAAAATGGCGGAGTATGAGTGTCTTGGCAAAATGCTTCGTGGGCTAAGAGAGGACTTAAAATTTGCCCGTTACCAGGCTGATTACACCTCAAAAAATCGAAGGCCAGTGTATTCGGCTAAAGTGCGCACCCTGAAAAAAGAGGTTGAGGAGGTAGAAAGGGTGAGGATGGAGATCATGGAAGGGGCTGGTATCTTCAGAGAAAAACTCTGCAATGAAAGTCGGTTCAGAGGCCAGCAGAACCCAGAAAGAGAGGAGGAGGTCAGTCACAGCGAAAGCAGTGCAGAGGAGGATGGTGTGGAGGTGGATGGTGGAGGAGAAAGAGAGAACAGTGCTGAGGAGGACAGTGTGGAGGAAGATGGTGGTGGAGAAAGAGAGGACAGTGCTGAGGAAGGTGCTAAAGAGAAGCAAGATGGTGGTGCAGAGGAGAGTGAAATGGAGGAGGACACAACCCAGAGTTCATACATAAATCCTGCTCAGGTAGCCCTGCCTGTAACGTCAGATGACAGCAGTGACGACAGCGGCAGCAGCAATGGGTTAATTGGTGGTGGATTGCTGAAGGCGATTGTGCTCCAAGAGTCACCTACCCATTTTGAGAACTTCTCATTTGGAAATGACTTGGGCCCAGATACTGAGGTGAAGGGCAAGAGGAAGAGGAGAAATAAAAGGAAAAAAGGAGAGGTCACCAGACTTGTTTATTCTTCTCTCCAGCAGTCTGGGCCATCTGAAAAGGTGGTTCAGGCTGGTGGGCCCCCCAGTCTGCCCGACCCCGCTTTTGCTGTAAAGCGGGGCCAGAATGGGGGGTACATGGTGGATAAGGTTTCTAAGATGGCTGCAGACGCCAAGGAGCCGCCTGTCCAGTCGGTAGGGAAGGGCAGGACAGGCTTAAGGTGGGCGACTCCGATGCTGCAGGACCACCCCAGGTGGGCAGGGGGCGTGTCCTAGTGCCGGAGCTTGGTGATGTTGCTGTCTGCTCGGGGGGCGGTCCCCCGAGCGATCTGGGCGTAGCAGGGCACTCCTCTGTGAGGGGGGGGAGTGTCCATGCGTCTGGATTGGTAGAAAAGCCCGGGCGGTCGGGTAAGGTGGCTCCTGAAGGTTGCACTGACGCTGTGGGGAATCCCTCCACGTCGGCTGCTGTAGGAGGGGTGGGGGTGCGTCCGGAGGGACAGATCCCACCCAGTGTGAAGCAGTTCTCACTGGGAACATCATCGGCGTTGAAGGAAGTGTCATCACTGGAACTGGAAGTAACATCGCCAGAACCGAAAAAGCGGTCATCGGGGGCGGGACCAGCAGCACAAACCCCCGTGGCATACGCAAATAACCCGGCCAGCTCAGGAAAGTTTAGCCAGGATAATAGTGTGAAAGGGAAGAGTGCAAAAGAGAGTGAAAATTTTGGTGATGGTATGTTGCATGAAAATGTTAGCAGTGTGCAAGAGTGGGGCATTAGAGATGTACTAGAGAGGGGTGCTAGCGGTGTGCAAGAGAGGGGTGCTAGCGGTGTGCAAGAGAGGGGTGCTAGCGGTGTGCAAGAGAGGGGTGCTAGCGGTGTGCGAGAGAGGGGTGCTAGCGGTGTGCAAGAAAGGGATGCTAGCGGTGTGCGAGAGAGGGGTGCTAGAGGTGTACAAGAGAGGGATGCTATCGGTGTGCAAGAGAAGAGTGCTGGAGGCAGGCAAAGGGATGTCACTGGATCAGTAAAGAGTACTGAGGAAGTAGGGGCTGGTTCGGCTGCCCCCCTGGTGGTGACTGCTAGAAGCTATGCCAGCGTCGCTGCCGGGGAATCAAGAGGGTCTCCGTCTCCATCTGGTTCTGGGGGTCACTTGCAGCGGCGCCTCCTGGAGGCTCTGCGTAAGGGTGATAGGTCAATTGAGGTAGAAGGGAGGGGTTCGGTTGACCTGTCTTTTTGGATAGAGAGGCATGGTCTGGGTGCCTTCCAAGAACAGAATGGGGAGGTGATGTGGTCCCTCCCGACTCCCGGGCAGGATAGTAACCGTAGGAATGTGGCCCGTCTGATTTGGAGGGGTAAAGATGCGTGTGTTACGCCGAGCGCTCCGGGTCCCCGCTCCTCCCCGGAGCGCTCGCTACACTCTCGTCACTGCAGCGCTCCGGTCAGATCCACTGACCCGGGGCGCTGCGATACCGCCTCCAGCCGGGATGCGATTCGCGATGCGGGTGGCGCCCGCTCGCGATGCGCACCCCGGCTCCCGTACCTGACTCGCTCTCCGTCGGTCCTGTCCCGGCGCGCGCGGCCCCGCTCCCTAGGGCGCGCGCGCGCCGGGTCTTTGCGATTTAAAGGGCCACTTCGCCGCTGATTGGCGCAGTGGTTCTAATTAGTGTGTTCACCTGTGCACTCCTTATTTATACCTCACTTCCCCTGCACTCCCTCGCCGGATCTTGTTGCCATTGTGCCAGTGAAAGCGTTTCCTTGTGTGTTCCTAGCCTGTGTTCCAGACCTCCTGCCGTTGCCCCTGACTACGATCCTTGCTGCCTGCCCCGACCTTCTGCTACGTCCGACCTTGCTTCTGTCTACTCCCTTGTACCGCGCCTATCTTCAGCAGTCAGAGAGGTTGAGCCGTTGCTAGTGGATACGACCTGGTCACTACCGCCGCAGCAAGACCATCCCGCTTTGCGGCGGGCTCTGGTGAAAACCAGTAGTGACTTAGAACCGATCCACTAGCACGGTCCACGCCAATCCCTCTCTGGCACAGAGGATCCACTACCTGCCAGCCGGCATCGTGACAGTAGATCCGGCCATGGATCCCGCTGAAGTTCCTCTGCCAGTTGTCGCCGACCTCACCATGGTGGTCGCCCAGCAGTCACAACAGATAGCGCAACAAGGCCAACAGCTGTCTCAACTGACCGTGATGCTACAGCAGCTACTACCACAGCTTCAGCAATCATCTCCTCCGCCAGCTCCTGCACCTCCTCCGCAGCGAGTGGCCGCTTCTGGTCTACGACTATCCTTGCCGGATAAATTTGATGGGGACTCTAAATTCTGCCGTGGCTTTCTTTCCCAATGTTCCCTGCACTTGGAGATGATGTCGGACCAGTTTCCTACTGAAAGGTCTAAGGTGGCTTTCGTAGTCAGCCTTCTGTCTGGAAAAGCTCTGTCATGGGCCACACCGCTCTGGGACCGCAATGACCCCGTCACTGCCTCTATACACTCCTTCTTCTCGGAAATTCGAAGTGTCTTTGAGGAACCTGCCCGAGCCTCTTCTGCTGAGACTGCCCTGTTGAACCTGGTCCAGGGTAATTCTTCCGTTGGCGAGTACGCCGTACAATTCCGTACTCTTGCTTCAGAATTATCCTGGAATAATGAGGCCCTCTGCGCGACCTTTAAAAAAGGCCTATCCAGCAACATTAAAGATGTTCTGGCCGCACGAGAAATCCCTGCTAACCTACATGAACTCATTCATCTAGCCACTCGCATTGACATGCGTTTTTCCGAAAGGCGTCAGGAGCTCCGCCAGGATATGGACTTTGTTCGCACGAGGCGTTTTTTCTCCCCGGCTCCTCTCTCCTCTGGTCCCCTGCAATCCGTTCCTGTGCCTCCCGCCGTGGAGGCTATGCAGGTCGACCGGTCTCGCCTGACACCTCAAGAGAGGACACGACGCCGCATGGAGAATCTCTGCCTGTACTGTGCCAGTACCGAACACTTCCTGAAGGATTGTCCTATCCGTCCTCCCCGCCTGGAAAGACGTACGCTGACTCCGCACAAAGGTGAGACAGTCCTTGATGTCTACTCTGCTTCTCCACGTCTTACTGTGCCTGTGCGGATATCTGCCTCTGCCTTCTCCTTCTCTACTATGGCCTTCTTGGATTCCGGATCTGCAGGAAATTTTATTTTGGCCTCTCTCGTCAACAGGTTCAACATCCCGGTGACCAGTGTCGCCAGACCCCTCTACATCAATTGTGTAAACAATGAAAGATTGGACTGTACCATACGTTTCCGCACGGAGCCCCTTCTAATGTGCATCGG
Source organism: Hyla sarda (assembly GCF_029499605.1). Taxonomy (NCBI): domain Eukaryota; kingdom Metazoa; phylum Chordata; class Amphibia; order Anura; family Hylidae; genus Hyla; species Hyla sarda. The sequence continues at coordinate 4,714 of NW_026610987.1, forward strand.
ACCTCATCACGAGAAGATTGAATTTTTGGTCCTCCCCAATTGCACTTCCGAAATTCTCCTTGGACTACCCTGGCTTCAACTCCATTCCCCAACCCTGGATTGGTCCACTGGGGAGATCAAGAGTTGGGGGCCCTCTTGTTTCAAGGACTGCCTAAAACCGGTTCCCAGTACCCCTTGCCGTGACTCTGTGGTTCCCCCTGTAACCGGTCTCCCTAAGGCCTATATGGACTTTGCGGATGTTTTTTGCAAAAAACAAGCTGAGACTCTACCTCCTCACAGGCCTTATGATTGTCCTATTGACCTCCTCCCGGGCACTACTCCACCCCGGGGCAGAATTTATCCTCTGTCCGCCCCAGAGACTCTTGCTATGTCTGAGTACATCCAGGAAAATTTAAAAAAGGGCTTTATCCGTAAATCCTCCTCTCCTGCCGGAGCCGGATTTTTCTTTGTGTCCAAAAAAGATGGCTCTCTACGTCCTTGCATTGACTACCGCGGTCTTAATAAAATCACGGTAAAGAACCGCTACCCCCTACCCCTCATCTCTGAACTCTTTGATCGCCTCCAAGGTGCCCACATCTTTACCAAACTGGACTTAAGAGGTGCTTATAATCTCATCCGCATCAGAGAGGGGGATGAATGGAAAACGGCATTTAACACTAGAGATGGACACTTTGAGTATCTGGTCATGCCCTTTGGCCTGTGCAACGCCCCTGCCGTCTTCCAAGACTTTGTTAATGAAATTTTTCGTGATCTCTTATACTCCTGTGTTGTTGTATATCTGGACGATATCCTGATTTTTTCTGCCAATCTAGAAGAACACCGCCAGCATGTCCGTATGGTTCTTCAGAGACTTCGTGACAATCAACTTTATGCCAAGATAGAGAAATGTCTGTTTGAATGCCAATCTCTTCCTTTCCTAGGATACTTGGTCTCTGGCCAGGGACTACAAATGGATCCAGACAAACTCTCTGCCGTCTTAGATTGGCCACGCCCCTCCGGACTCCGTGCTATCCAACGTTTTTTGGGGTTCGCCAATTATTACAGGCAATTTATTCCACATTTTTCTACCGGTGTGGCTCCTATCGTGGCTTTAACCAAAAAAAATGCCAATCCCAAGTCTTGGCCTCCTCAAGCGGAAGACGCCTTTAAACGGCTCAAGTCTGCCTTTTCTTCGGCTCCCGTGCTCTCCAGACCTGACCCATCTAAACCCTTCCTATTGGAGGTTGATGCCTCCTCTGTAGGAGCTGGAGCGGTCCTTCTACAAAAAAATTCTTCCGGGCATGCTGTTACTTGTGGTTTTTTTTCTAGGACCTTCTCTCCGGCGGAGAGGAACTACTCCATCGGGGATCGAGAGCTTCTAGCCATTAAATTAGCACTTGAGGAATGGAGGCATCTGCTGGAGGGATCAAGATTTCCAGTTATTATTTACACCGATCACAAGAACCTCTCCTATCTCCAGTCTGCCCAACGGCTGAATCCTCGCCAGGCCAGGTGGTCTCTGTTCTTTGCCCGATTTAATTTTGAAATTCACTTTCGGCCTGCCGATAAGAACATTAGGGCCGATGCTCTCTCTCGTTCCTCGGATGCTTCGGAAGTTGAACTCTCTCCGCAACACATCATTCCTCCTGACTGCCTGATTTCCACTTCTCCAGCCTCCATCAGGCAAACTCCTCCAGGAAAGACCTTCGTCTCTCCACACCAACGCCTCGGAATCCTCAAATGGGGTCACTCCTCCCATCTCGCAGGTCATGCAGGCATCAAGAAATCTGTGCAACTCATCTCTCGCTTCTATTGGTGGCCGACTCTGGAGACGGATGTCGTGGACTTTGTGCGAGCCTGCACTGTCTGTGCCCGGGATAAGACTCCTCGCCAGAAGCCCGCTGGTTTTCTTCATCCTCTGCCTGTCCCCGAACAGCCTTGGTCTCTGATTGGTATGGATTTTATTACAGACTTACCCCCATCCCGTGGCAACACTGTTGTTTGGGTGGTCGTTGATCGATTCTCCAAAATGGCACATTTCATCCCTCTTCCTGGTCTTCCTTCAGCGCCTCAGTTGGCTAAACAATTTTTTGTACACATTTTTCGTCTTCACGGGTTGCCCACGCAGATCGTCTCGGATAGAGGCGCCCAATTCGTGTCAAAATTCTGGAGGGCTCTCTGTAAACAACTCAAGATTAAATTAAACTTTTCTTCTGCATATCATCCTCAATCCAATGGACAAGTAGAAAGAATTAACCAGGTCTTGGGTGATTATTTACGACATTTTGTTTCCTCCCGCCAGGATGATTGGGCAGATCTTCTACCATGGGCCGAATTCTCGTATAACTTCAGAGTCTCTGAATCTTCCTCCAAATCCCCATTTTTCGTGGTGTACGGCCGTCACCCTCTTCCTCCCCTCCCTACCCCCTTGCCCTCTGGTCTGCCCGCTGTGGATGAAATTTCTCGTGATCTTTCCACCATATGGAGAGAGACCCAAAATTCTCTCTTACAGGCTTCATCACGCATGAAGAAGTTTGCTGATAAGAAGAGCTCCTCCCATTTTTTCTCCTGGAGACAAGGTATGGCTCTCCGCTAAATATGTCCGCTTCCGTGTCCCTAGCTACAAGTTGGGACCACGCTATCTTGGTCCTTTCAAAATTTTGTGCCAGATTAATCCTGTCTCTTACAAACTTCTTCTTCCTCCTTCTCTTCGTATCCCTAATGCCTTTCACGTTTCTCTTCTTAAACCACTTATCATCAACCGTTTCTCTCCCAAACTTGTTTCCCCCACTCCTGTTTCCGGCTCCTCGGACATCTTCTCCGTCAAAGAGATTCTGGCATCCAAGAAGGTCAGAGGGAAAACTTTTTTTTTTTAGTTGATTGGGAGGGTTGTGGTCCAGAAGAGAGATCCTGGGAACCTGAGGACAATATTCTAGACAAAAGTCTGGTCCTCAGGTTCTCAGGCTCTAAGAAGAGGGGGAGACCCAAGGGGGGGGGTACTGTTACGCCGAGCGCTCCGGGTCCCCGCTCATCACCGGAGCGCTCGCTACACTCTCGTCACTGCAGCGCTCCGGTCAGATCCACTGACCCGGGGCGCTGCGATACCGCCTCCAGCCGGGATGCGATTCGCGATGCGGGTGGCGCCTGCTCGCGATGCGCACCCCGGCTCCCGTACCTGACTCGCTCTCCGTCGGTCCTGTCCCGGCGCGCGCGGCCCCGCTCCCTAGGGCGCGCGCGCGCCGGGTCTTTGCGATTTAAAGGGCCACTTCGCCGCTGATTGGCGCAGTGGTTCTAATTAGTGTGTTCACCTGTGCACTCCTTATTTATACCTCACTTCCCCTGCACTCCCTCGCCGGATCTTGTTGCCATTGTGCCAGTGAAAGCGTTTCCTTGTGTGTTCCTAGCCTGTGTTCCAGACCTCCTGCCGTTGCCCCTGACTACGATCCTTGCTGCCTGCCCCGACCTTCTGCTACGTCCGACCTTGCTTCTGTCTACTCCCTTGTACCGCGCCTATCTTCAGCAGTCAGAGAGGTTGAGCCGTTGCTAGTGGATACGACCTGGTCACTACCGCCGCAGCAAGACCATCCCGCTTTGCGGCGGGCTCTGGTGAAAACCAGTAGTGACTTAGAACCGATCCACTAGCACGGTCCACGCCAATCCCTCTCTGGCACAGAGGATCCACTACCTGCCAGCCGGCATCGTGACAGCGTGCCCGCCCCGGGCAAGGGTGGTTGAGCTCCTCCTTCAGATGGAGTTCAGGGCGAGTGACATCTTTGCCCTGATTCACCCCTATGGTTCTTCTGAGTTCGACATCAGCTTTGTTCGGCCAGAGGGTCTTGAACTTTTCTGGTCGAATTACGACATGGTGAAGAACGAGCCCGGCTGGCGGGATTTCGCTGTAAAAGCGATATCCCGGCAGAACCAAACCAAGAGAGTGACCGTTTTGACCCGTAACGAGTCGCTCTCTTGCTACGACATCATGACCTGGCTCGGTCGTTATGGGGATGTGACGGACATGCCCAAGAAAAATCTTGATGAGCACGGGATCTGGTCTGGGGCCTGGACGTTTTCCGTCAAACTTAGGCGTTCAGGGAGCACAGTTGCCCACATCCCATCGGCAGCCTTACTCGGACGTGACAGAATCCAAGTCTTCTACCAGGGGCAGCCTAAAGTCTGCCACAGGTGTGGTAGTCCTACCCATTTTAGCGCAGCCTGCACTGTGCAAGTTTGCGCTTTTTGTGGTGGGGCTGGTCATTTGGCTGCATCCTGTGGGCAGATCCGGTGTCATCTGTGTGTTGTCCTAGGACACCCTTTCAAGCGTTGCCCCAGCGCCTTTTCCCGTTTGGTGGCCGCTCCAGCTGGGGAGAGCTTTAGGGTTGCCCCGGCTGGGGAGGGTACGGGCATGGGTGAAGGAGCAAAAGGGTTAATGAAGAGCAAGAAGGGGCCTGCCAAACTAAGGCGAGAGGAAAACCGCAGAAGGAGCAGGGAGCTGGAGAGTTCTCAGGTGGCGGGGGTAGCTCCTGGCCCTGCTCCTGTCACTAGCCCAGATGTTGCTGAGACCCTGGGGGATGGTGTGTTGGATGAGGAGATTAGGAGGATTCGCGAAGAGGAAGGCAAAGAGGCTGATCTTTTCTGATTCCTCCCACTATAAAAGTGTGGATGAGGAGGGGAGGGAAAGGCCGAAAAAAGACAAGGGCAAAAAAGTTGTAAAGGGGAAGTCTCAGTCCTCTATTTCAGGTGCTAAAGGCCAGGTCCTAAAAGGAAGCTTACCTGCCCCCCTTCTGATTGACCTATCGAACAGGTACCTTGTCCTTGATACCATCTCCTCCCCCTCATTGGAGGGGGGTGGCGAGGATGGGGTGCCTGAGGGATTGGAGCCTCCAGGGGGAACTGGGTCCTGTCCTGTTGAGGCATCTTCCTCGGAGGGCAGGGCTAACTCAGGGCCAGATGGAGATGGGAGCCAGATGGATCAGTCTGAGTCAAAAAAGAGATCTAAAGAAAGTAAGAATGCTCCTTCTTCTTCAGGGGATGAGGCGGTGAAGAAGAAGGGCAAGAAAAAATAATGGGTAAGGCCGTCTAACTCAATTACCCAGGATGGCAGCACTCACCCCATTGACGCTGGCATCTATTAATTGTGCCAGTATAAAGTCTGATACGGCTAGATTCGCAGCCTTTGATTTTCTCGGCCGTGTTGAAGCCGACATTTTCTTTTTACAGGAGACCAGGTTGTCAGATCTAGCCTCTCTGGTGAAAGCCAGAAGAGAGTGGAGGCGCGGCCCCTCCCACTGGTCTCTTGTGGCTGAGCCGTATAGTGGGGTGGCGGTCCTTTTTACCGCTCCGGTCGAATGCAGACGGGTCATTGAGTTAGAAATGGGGAGGTGCCTGATCTTAGATGTCTTCATGAAGGGACAAGAGCTCCGGCTCATTAACATCTACACCCCACAAACAAAGTGGGGCCGTAAGGATCTCTTTATGAGGATTAAGCCCTTTCTTTTTACTAGCCGGCAAGTGATCTTTGGAGGGGACTTCAATAATGTCACGAGGTCCCAAGATAGGAGAGGTTCCAATGATCGGCTGGCTTATGACTGTGTGGCCCTTAGTAATATAGTCAGGGAAGCTCGCCTAGAGGATGCCCACATCCGGAGCCCCTCAGGCCACGCGGGTTTCACCTTTCATCGAGGTAGCAGCAGGTCTAGGATAGACAGGTTTTATTTAAAGGAGGAAGCCGTCTCTTCCGCAGTGTCCGTGGTTGAGGTGGAGTTCTCCGACCACTGTATGATTTTGTTTTCCCTGAATGTTTCAGAGACCCCCCGGATGGGAAAAGGTTATTGGAAGCTGAATTTGTCCCTCCTGGAGGAAACAGAGATAAGACAGTCCTTTGAGGATTTTCTTGAAAGTCAGGTACCTTTACTGGACTTTTGTAGTAGTAAGTCTGAGTGGTGGGAGATATTCATGAAGCAGGTTGCGGGGTTCTTCCGCCAGCTCTCGAGCCTCAGGTCCCTAAACAGGTATCGCCTGTATCAGGGACTGAGGAGGAAACTCGAGCTTCTCGTCTCGACTGGAGGTAGCCGAGAGGATATCTCCAGAGTGAAGTCCTTGCTGATGAGGTGTCAGTACGATAGGCAAGCATCTTTGGTTTTTGAGAGGGATTACGGGAAGTACCGCTCGCCCGACCCTTACAGGAACTGCAAGATGTCAGTGAGTAGTAAAGTAGTCTCAGGACTGATTGATAGTACGGGATCTCTGAATCGGTCCAGATCAGGGATCCTGGAGGTCGTCAGATCCTTCTACTCGCACCTACAGACAGGAAGCTTCTGGCCAAGATACTGTTTAATCGGCTGGTGAAGTTTGCACCCCGGCTCATTTCGGGGGCTCAGCACTGCTCTGTTCCAGGCCGAAGCACCTTAAGTGCTGTCCTCAGTGTCAGGGAGGCAGTGGAGCGGAGTAGTGCGGGTCTCTGGAAGGGGTACTTACTTTTCCTTGGATCAGGCCAAAGCATTTGATCGAGTGAACCATGACTACCTCTGGTCCGTCCTCCTGAGATATGGCTTACCGTGTACTTTTGTTAATTGGCTTAAGATCTTGTATGCAGGGGCAGAGAGTTTCCCGCTGGTGAACGGGTGGTCTGGCCGCTCTTTGAGGTGGGGTCTGGAGTCCGTCAGGGTTGTCCTTTGAGCCCGCTCTTATATGTATTTGCGATCGATCCCTTCCTTAGGAGGGTGAGTTGCGGACCATTGGCGGGAGTCAGGATGATTCTGGCGGAGCCGGGTGTCGCCCAGAGAGTGGTGGCGTACGCTGATGATGTCACCATTTTCCTCTCCTCGAGAGAGGAGGCCGATGTGGTGATGTCGGAAGTGGACCGCTACTCGGAGGCATCCGGGTCTAAGATCAACCAGGATAAGTGTGAGAGTCTCTGGCTGGGAGGGGGAGACCCCACGTTTGATCTCCCGGACACCCTTCCAGGGCCCCAAGACTCAGCAAAAGTTTTGGGCATCACATTCGGCCAGGATGATTATCCCACCAAAAACTGGGATGGTAAGCTCCAGGATGCCACTCAGAGGGTGGACCAGTGGAAGGGTTGGTCTATGACCCTCAGGGAAAGGGTACACCTGATCAAATCGTACCTGCTCCCCTTGTTTATCTATCTGGGCAGCGTATGTATTTTACCAGAGGCTTACTACACTAGGGTCTACAGCCTGTTTTTCCAACTGTTATGGGGGAACAGGTTGAACCTAGTCAAGAGGGAGGTTACGTACCGCACGAGGAGACTAGGGGGTTTATCTATGGTAAACCCTGTGGTGTTCTTAACGAACACCTTCTTGAAAGCCAACATTGCAAACCTCTGGTCAGAGAGGGCTCCTCCGTGGGTACTCTCCTGCAGGGAATGGTTTCGGCCTTTCTTCCAGGAATGGGAGACAGGAGGGCAAGTGAAGGACCTCCGTACACCACATGGATATCTTCCGGCTTACGCTACCCCGACTCTGAAGGCGATACGTCGGTGGGGTCTGGGAGTGTGGGAGATCAGGACCCAGTCAAGGCAGTTCCTTGACAAACGGGTTCTGTTGACCCACTTCCAGAAGCCTCTGGCGCTCAGGGACTGCCCAGGTCGGGATCTGACGGTGGGATTGCATCTTTTAAATATGAAAAGGATCCCCCAGAAGTTTTGGGACTTGGCCTGGCGCTGCTTTCAGGGGAAGCTATATGTGAGGGACAACCTGAAGTACAGGAACTCTGATGACCGGGGATGTCCCCGAGAAGAGTACGGGGACACGCTGGAAAGCATGGACCACTTCCTGCTTCATTGTCCCTTTAATATAGGGGTTTACAACAGGGTGGGTGCTTCCATCGGCTGGAGTCAACTTGCCGGCCTTTCCTATCCGGAGTGGGCTTATGGGGCATTCAGGAACCTGGGTGGCCGTGATCGGGGCACTTTATTCTTAGTTAGCTTAGTGGTTAGGTACTACACGTGGAATGCACGGTGCTTAGTATCGACCCAACAGAAAGTCCTCTCCGAGGTGGAGGTATGTAGGAACATCACTGGTGACCTCGGGAAGATCAGGTCTTTGGAGTATGGCAGTCTTGGTACCAGTAGGGCTTCTCTCCTGTGGAGAGGGTTTTCTTTTGATGTACCTTAATTTTGGTTAGGGACAGTATATAGATGTTAGGGTGAGTATAGGGTCAGTTTTATGAAGGGATAGCGATAGGGTTAGAAGTAAGGTTCATAGGGTAAGCATTTTGAAACTTAGTTTTATCAGGATTGCCATCCTTCTTCCTGGTGGTGGGCTATGCATGTCACTCTAGCTTTTTGTTTTGTTTTCTGTAATTTGAATGTAAAGGGCTTGCAGGCAACCAATCTTGGGCCTGGTGGGGGTTTGAAGTACTGTATTACTTTGTTTTTCATATTATTTCTGTGGTTGTAGTGAATTAGTACATTGTTGAGTTAGTTAATAATAGTGGGGGGGGGATTAATTTTAAGTTGGGTGGGGGTTGTTGGGGGGAGGGGGTGATGCTTTGGGTCTGACTTGGGTCAGTTTATGGACAATGACTGTTTCAGTAAAAAAAAAATAATAATAAATAAAAAAAACACTGTGATACACGAACTCTGACCATGTCCAGTGGGAGTGGTGTGGGTGATGGGAGAGTTCATAGTGTAGGTTATTTTTCTTTAGGTTTTATTCTTGTTTACATGTATTTCATAAGTATAAATAGTTTTATGTATTTTTGTATAGTGTTATACCTCATTGTTGGGTAAAGGAAGTCGGACCAGCTTTTAGTTGATATTATTGTGTTTATTTTTTCCCCCTTATGGTAATGTATCCATGCATGTGTGTGTTACTATAGTTTAAAGAGAAGGGAAAGGAGAAAGGGGAAAAAATAAATAAATAAATGAAATTTCCAAGTTGGAATTATTTTTAGTTATGGCAATAAGCCCTCTTTTTATTATAAATTTTTTTATTTTTTTTTACTTTATTTTATTTTTTTCGTTGTTATGATCTAATATGTATTGTGAGTATTGGTTGTTGTCTGTGTGTAAAATTAATGGTATTTCCAAGATGGAATTATTTTATTTATTTCCTTATTATTTTTATGGCAGTTAGCCCTATTTATTTTTGTTTAATGCATTTTGTGTATGGTATGTGGGGATAAGTTTCCTATTCGGATGTTTTCAGTTAAAACTTAATTAAGGAAAGCTATATTTATGTTTTGTTGGTAATTAATGTGTGTGTGTATGTGTGTGTGTTTGGAAGGATAATAGGTAAGAATTAGTAGTATCAGGCATTATTTGGTAGTTGAGTTAAGCTGGGCTGGTTGGTTAGGTAGGTCCTTTTATTCTGTAACAAAGAGTTTATATTTGTTACTTTTTCATCCTTATGTTTCAGCTGATTAAGCATTGTATTTGTGTTTTGTAAAAGTTTTATATTTTTCTAATAAAAAGAGTTCCAGCTGTAGCAAAACTCCCAGCATGCCAGGACAGTCAATGGCTATGCCGATGTGCTGGCCCCTGTATTCTCTGTGCAGTGATGACAACAGGGTGCCGCAACCGAGATCACGGGGGTCCTTTGGAGAGGGGATAAGATGTCTTGGTGCGTAGTACCCCTTTAAGAGGGAAAAACATGATATATATTTAACCCCAAACCAAATGTACCTTATTTTTATTTTCTACCTAATGTACATAAAGACCGAAAAAAAAAACACCTGGTCGTCCGATAGTTGCCAGATGTTTATCTGAATATATAGACCATCAGTTACAGAAATGTGCGGTGTCTTTACCAGCATACCTCAGAGATAAATGGGCGTTTATTAACCCTATTGAAAGATATCATACGGGAAGAGGACTATATGTGGGCAACGCTAGATATTGCTTCATTATATAGTAACATCCCACATGACAGAGGAGTGGAAGCTGTGTGATCTTTTTTAGTGGAAGATCCCTTGATGCCCATACATCAGAGGAACTTCATTTTGGAGGCCATTAAAGGAGTAGTGCAGTGTTGAAAAACATCCCCTATCCCAAGGATAGGGGATACATTTCAGATTGTGGGGTGTCCGACTGCTGGGGGGCCCCGTGATCTCCTGTACGGGGCCCTGGCTCGCTGGCCAGATAGCGCGTGTTGACTAGTGTTGAGCAGCATAGGCCATATTCGAATTCGCGATATTTCGCGTATATATGGACAAATATTCGTCATATATTCGCTAAATTCGCATATTCGTAATATTCGCGTAATATTTTTGCATATGCGAAAATTTGCATAAATGAAAATGTGCATAAGCAAATTTTCCCATATGCGAAAATTCATACGCCAGTCTCACACAGTAGTATTAGAGCCTTCTTTACACCACACAAGCTGGAAGCAGAGAGGGATGATCACTGTGATGTGTATTGTGAAAAAAAAAAAAACAATATTCGTAATTTCGAATATATAGTGCTATATTGGCGAATATTCGCGAATTCGCGCATTGCGAATATTTGCGAGCAACACTAGTGTTGACCACCAGACGAAGGGGCAGCCGACACGCCCCCTCAAAAAAAGCGCTATGGCAGAGCCAGAGATATCCAAAGGCAACGCTGCATCAGTCCCCCCAAAAAATGTGAGTTCCTGGATTTAAATATCTATATTCAGGATGGCTGTTCGCATACTGCCAACTATTTTAAGGAGGTGGATGCAAACAGATACCTCGACTTTAACAGTTGCCATCTTAAATAATGGAAGAAGAACATTCCATTAGGTCAAATGAAAAGAATCCGAAGGAATTGTTCTTCCACACAAAAATACCTACAACAACTAGAGAACCTGGAGGATCGTTTTAAACAAAAAGGGTATCCCAAACCCCTTATACAAGGAACACGCCAGAGAGTGGACGAATTAGAACAAAGTGCTTGCTTGAAAAATAATAAACAGGGTAATGCAGAGGGGGGTTATAATGATGAATTTGATTCTGTTTTTCTAACTAGGTATTACACTTCACACACCAATATTTTTTTATAATTTTTTTTTATTTTTTTTTTGTATAGGTAATATCACCAGCTCATATTATTGTGTCATGATTACTGGCACCATATGTAGTCCCCCAGTTATTCTTCTTTAGATGTTTTCCGTGTCCTGTGCAGTATCTCTCCCAGAAGTCCACTTGATGGCCCCCGTGGTGGTCTACACCCCGAAGTCATCAATTTTTACTCTAAGAGAGAGTGTGCAGCTGTTTCTGGAGACGGTCAACAATAACCTCTGCATGGTGGAATAATAGGTCACGATGTTTATCAGGATCAGTAGAAGCATCACCCACTCGATGATTATGATGGGGATTTCACGGATCTCGTCCCAGTCTTCATCATTATGGAATAATTCCTTTAATGTTTCATATCCAAAATAGAAAACTACACAGACAAAAGTCAGGCCACAGCAGGTGCATCTACTATGGTGGATGACTTTTTTTGCTCCTGGTAATTTATACATCTGGATGGACTGCCCAAGGTAGTATAAGGCTTCACATGTAATGGAAATTATCGTGCTGACAAAGTGTATCCTGGGATATTCTTCGGGGGACAATACATGCATAACAGCTGTGGAAAAACAGGAGGCCCACACAATGGCCAGCAGGATCCTCTGGATCAGGACCTGATGACCCCTGAACTCTTCAGTATGCATAACCATATACTTATAAATAAGAAAGGTTAGTACCAAAGTGCCAATGGACGTCCCTATGAATCCAATTCTGAATAATATGCTTTCGGGAAAGACATTTCCCACGTCACTGTGAAGGAAAAGAAACCAATGTTATTATGGATATTTCCTCACTCCCAACCCATGAAATAAGAATCATTTGCTTGTTTATCTTACCTGATGCTCATCAGTGGCGAGGCTGCATGGCCGAGGACGACCGTCATGATGTAGCTGGTGGCAAGCCAGGCCGCACACCAAAACGCCAACAGGAGGGGGACGAACCCCAGTCCTTTTAGCTCCATTTCAGACAAGTAGAAAAAGAAGACGCTAATCTCACTATTCTCACTAATCGCACAGGAACAGACTGAAGGCTCGGGCGGCTGTCAGTGGGATGTCAGGCCTCCAGCTGTCTATGACATCACATGTGACATGTCAGAATGACTGCTTGTTTCTTTGAGCTGCCATGATTTAGTATCTGCTATAGACAGAACCTGATGTTTTTACTATGGACCTTACAGACCTCAGAACCCAAGTAATTAGTGCAGGGGCTCCATTTTGATCATCTCATATTTCACATTATTTGAGTTCCAGGGCTCAGATACATTTGCACCCTCTATAGCAGTGGTCTTCAAGCTGTGAACCCCCAACCGCTGCAGAACCACAACTCCCAGCATGCCCAGACAGCAACTTTGCATAAGGAAATAGTCTAATTAAACTTTTCTTATATATAGAATCCCTGAAATCTCCAATCTCTCCTTTTATTGCTTTACGATCTGTGTTACTTATTTGTAAAAAAACAATGTTTGTGATTGTCTTCCCCCCACACACTTATGGGCTATCTCTTCAAACGACTTTATTTGACCTAAAGCGTATAATTGATTTACATAAATAAGCCCCTTTTCATCCAAAAGAGTGAATCTTTAATTTTAAGGAACTCTTTAAGTGCTTTATTCGACCATAATGAAGTAAAGTCAAAACTCCATGTGATTTAAAAAATAAATTTAAGTTCCCCCCATACTTAATTATCTAGATATGCATGGGTGTAGTGAGTATCCCAGCTTCCAAAATCTCAAAAATATCCTTCATTTTTCAGAGGCTTTTTCAAAAATGAAAGAAGCGATCTGATTGGTTGCTATGGGCAACTCAGAAACTTTTCCTCTGGGCAGGTTTTGATAAATCTCCCTCTATGGGGGAGATTCATCAAGACCAGTGTAGAGGAAGAGTTGTGCAGTTGCCCATAGCAACCAGATTGCTTCTTTCATTTTTCACAATGCCTTTGCAAAATGAAAGAAGCGATCTGATTGGTTGCTATGGGCAACTCAGCATATTTTCCTGGAAAAGTTTCTGAGTTGCCCATAGCAACCAATCAGATTACTTCCTTCATTTTTCAGAGACTTTTTCAAAAATGAAAGAAGCGATCTGATTGGTTGCTATGGGCAACTCAGCAGCTTTCCCCATAGACCACAATGGGCCTACTGGTTTCAATGGGCAAAAAATCAGAGTTAATGCACTAGACACAGTTCTCTATACCATTAACCCCTTCCCGACCTATGACATACCTGTACGTCATGGGTGGCAAGGTGTTCCCGACCCATGACATACAGGTACGTCATGAACATTTTTGCCGCTACTCGCGGCATCCCGCAGCGCCCGGTAAGATGGTGGCTATCACTGATAGCCAGCCATCTTACCATGCGACCACGGGGGGTTTCATCCCCCCCCCCCCCCCCCCCCAGCGATCGCTGCTATCAGCTGGTCAACTCTGACTAGCTAATAGCAGCGTTTCGCTATCAGAATATTTAGCAGCGCGGTGTGTAAGTCCCGATCACGGGGATCGGGACACACACCGCTCTGCTAAGTGTCCCTTACCCATCCCCCGGCATCACTTACCCGACCATGCGGTGTCCCGAGTGGTCCCGTTGCGAGCGACGTCCTCCAGGCGGTCCCGGCGGCGCTGCGTCACGGAGGTGAGTTTCCGGCAGCAGTGCGGCATCTTCATTGGCAGCAGTGAGATCGCCGTAAAGCGATCTCACTGCTGCCTCTGGGAGTTTCAAAACGGCAACTCCCAGCATGCCCAGACAGCCTTTGGCTTTCTGGGCATGCTGGGAGTTGTAGTTTTGTAACATCTGGAGGTCCACAGTTTGGAGACCACTGTATAATGGTCTCCAATCTGTGCTGTTCCAGATGTTGCAAAACTACAACTCCCAGCATGCTCAGTCTGTTCAGGCATGCTGGGAGTTGTAGTTCTCTAACATCTGGAAGAGCATAGATTGGAGACCATTATACAGTGGTCTCCAAACTGTGGACCTCCAGATATTGCAAAACTACAACTCCCAGCATGCCCAGACTGCCCAAGCATGCTGGAAGTTGTAGTTCGGCAACATCTGATCCTTCAGATATTGCCGAACTACAACTTCCAGCATGCTTGGGCAGTCTGGGCATGCTGGGAGTTGTAGTTTTGCAACAACTGGAGGCACACTAGTTGGGAAACATTGTCCGTTTGCTACCTCAGTGCCTCCAGCTGTTTCAATTGTTGCAAAACTATAACTCCCAGCATGCACTGACAGACCATGCATGCTGGGAGTTGTAGTTTTTCAACAGCTGGAGGCACACTGGTTTGGAAACGCTAAGTTTGGTTGCAAAACACTTGAAAGTTTATTACTTAACTTAGTGTTTCCAAACCAGTGTGCCTCCAGCTGTTGCAAAACTACAACTCCCAGCATGCACAGACAGCCAAAGGGCATGCTCGGAGTTTGCAACAGCTGGATGTTTGCCCCCTCCCCCCAATGTGAATGTACAGGGTACACTCACATGGGCGGAGGTTTACAGTGAGTGCTGCAAGTTTGAGATGGCGCAAAATTTGCGCTGCAGCTCAAACTCCCAGCGGCAAACTTGCTGTGAACCTCTGCCCATGTGACTGTACCCTAAAAACACTACACTACACTAACACTAACCTAAAATAAAAAGTAAAAAACACTACATATACACATTATCCCTACACAGCCCCCAAAAAAATGAAAAACGTCTGGTACGCTACTGTTTCCAAAACGGAGCCTCCAGCTGTTGCAAAATAATAACTCCCAGTATTGCCGGACAGCCATTGACTGTCCAGGCATGCTGGGAGTTTTGCAACAGCTGGAGGCACCCTGTTTGGGAATCATTGGCATAGAATACCCCTATGTCCACCCCTATGCAAATCCCTAATTCAGGCCTCAAATGCGCATGGCGCTCTCTCACTTTGGAGCCCTGTTGTATTTCAGGGCAACAGTTTTGGGACACATATGGGGTATTGCCGTACTCGGGAGAAATTGCCTTACAAATTTTGGGGGGCTTTTTCTTCTTTAACCCCTTATGAAAAGGTGAAGTTGGGGTCTACACCAGCATGTTAGTGTAAAAAAATAATTTTTTTACTCTGACATGCTGGTGTTGCCCTATACTTTTCATTTTCACAAGAGGTAAAAGGGGAAAAAAGATCCTCTAAATTTGTAATGCAATTTCTCCCGAGTATGGAGATACCCCATATGTGGGCGCAAAGTGCTCTGGGGGCGCACAACAAGGCTCAGAAGGGAGAGTGCACCATGTACATTTGAGGCGATTTGCACAGGGGTGGCTGATTGTTACAGCAGTTCTCGGAATCAGAATGATAAGTAAAAGCATTCCAGAGTTATTAATGTTTAAAGTGACAGTGGTCAGATTTTCAAAAAATGCCCAGGACCTGAAGGGGAAAATGGGCTGGGTCATGAAGGGGTTAAAGGGGTACTCCGGTGAAAACCTTTTTTTTCTTTTAAATCAACTGGCTCCGGAAAGTTAAACAGATTTGTAAATTACTTCTATTAAAAAATCGTAATCTTTCCTGTACTTATTAGCTGCTGAATACTACAGAGGAAATTATTTTCTTTTTGGAATGCTCTCTGATGACATCACGAGCACAGTGCTCTCTGCTGACGTTATTATAATAATAATAATAATAATGTCTTTATTTATTGTTGTCCTTAGTGGGATTTGAACCCTCTCCAGCTCCACTATATCTTTCTTGTACACTGGTGCTCAGTACTGTACACAGTACTCTATGTGAGGACTGACTAGTGATTTGTACAGCGGTAGCATTATTTCCTTGTCGTCGGCATCTATGCCCCTATTGATGTACCCCATGATTTTATTAGCCTTGGCAGCAGCTGCCCGACACTGGTCACTACAGCTAAGTTTACTGTTACCTAAGGCTCCTAAGTCCTTTTCCATGTCAGTCGTCCTAAGTGTTCTTCCATTTAATACATAATCCCAGCTCGGATTTTTGCATTACCTTACATTTATCAGTGTTGAACCTCATCTGCCACTTCCCAGCCCAAACCTCCAACCTATCCAGATCCATTTGTAACAGTGCACTGTCCTCTATAGTGTTTACCACTTTACAGAGTTTGGTGTCATCTGCAAAGATTGCTACTTTACTATTCAACCCCTCTGCAAGGTCATTCATGAATATATTAAATAGGACAGGACCCAAGACGGACCCCTGTGGTACCCCACTAGTAACAGTCACCCAATCAGAATAAGTACCATTAATAAACACCCTCTGTTTCCTATCATTGAGCCAGTTACTTACCCACTTGCGCACATTCTCCCCCAGTCCAAACCTTCTCATTTTATGCACCAACCTTTTATGTGGAACCGTATCAAATGCTTTGGAAAAATCCAGATATACGACATCCAGCGATTGCCCCTGGTCCAGTCTTGTGCTCACCTCCTCATAAAAGCTGATCAGGTTAGTTTGACAGGATCAATCCCTCATAAATCCATGCTGATACAGGGTCATACATTTATTTTTATCAAGATATTCCAAAATAGCATCTCTTAGGAAACCCTCAAACAATTTACCGAGGTTAAACTAACAAGTCTATAATTCCCGGGGTCACCTTTTGACCCCTTCTTAAATATTGGCACCACATTTGCCATGCGCCAGTCCTGGGGAACAGTCCCTGTCACTATAGAGTCCCTGAATATTAAAAATTGGGGTCTGTCTATTACATTACTTTTTTTTAAATATTTTTTTTATTTTAATATTAAACAATTACAAAAATACATTGTACAAATCCGATAAAACAACATCACCAATCGGAAGAAAAGCAAAAGCCATAGAAGCCAAATCCATACTTGTTTACATCCAAGAGTATGTCTAATCAAATTTGCCCATCTTACCAATAGCTCCCAGCAGTATAAACTCTATCGTACGAGGTACCTTCACAGGGATTTTACTTTCTACCTCTTTTATTACAGATTCCCAGAAAACAGATATCTTCTCACACGACCAAAAACTATGTAAATAGTCCGCCTCTTCCAAACCACATTTAACACACTGTGAAGTGATTCTCACCCCTATCCTATGTAAATGAAGCGCGGAATAGTGGGTCTTGTGTAATATCTTAAATTGTGTAATTTTATGTTCCATATTACGAGAAACCTTGCTTATATTTTGGGCCATAATGTCCCAATCTTCCTCAGACACAGTACCCACTATTCCGGACCATTTGTCTTTAATTCTGTCGATCCCCCTTACTCCAATAATCTTATTTAATTTCTTATACAAAATTGATATTCCTTTTTTTTTTTAAAGTGCTCTATTTGAGTTAGTGCTTCTATGAAATTGTGTTTCTGTGCTACATATATCTCCTTATCTATCGTGTTATGGACTGCATGACTAACTTGCCAATAGTACAGCCAATCGTTATCACTAATATCATACCCCCTTTTTATGTGCTCAAATGAAAAGAGTTGTCCTTTATCAAATAATTGTTCCAGTCGTTTTATACCCTTACTATCCCAAAAAGTTGACTCACACTTCACCAATTCTTTAAATGTATTGTTACCCCATAGGGGTGTGAACCCAAAACTATTTCCTACATGTAATTCTCCCTTTAATCTTTCCCATACTTTCCTATATTTATACAATAACATCGTGTTATTTGACCCACTCTCCTCATAATCATCTCATTCCAACACCTCATATATGTTCACTTTCTCCTTATCTACTACAATCTTCTCCAGATATCTAAAATTTCTCCAATTCACGATTCGTACCAACTGCGCGGCCATGTAATAAACAAAGAAATTGGGCATATCCAATCCCCCCCTATCTCCAGGGGCCATAAAATATCTGTACTTCAGACGAACCCTTTTTCTTCCCCATAACAATCTACCCAGTATCACTTCTATCTTCCGGAACCAGCATTTGCCGATCCACACTGGCGAGGTAGCAAGAAAAAAAAGGATCTGTGGGAGGACCACCATTTTTATTATCGCCATCCTTTCTGACATAGAGAAGGGCATTTTAATCCATACTTCTACTCTCTTCGCTAAACTATTCAAAAGGGGCAGTATATTGTTAATCACAAACCTATCATTCGTGGCTGCTATTTTTACTCCCAGATAATGGAAACATTCATTTTTTTTTAACACGGATAGTCTTCCCACCGTCTCCCCCATATCTTCATCCAGGGGGAGCATAGTAGATTTACTCCAATTTATGTCCAACCCAGATAGAGGGGCAAATGCCTCGAACATCTTAATGATACGATGTATTTTTTCTTGTGGGTTAGTTACTAAAAGGAGGATATCATCTACAAATAACAAGATCTTACTCTTCTCTCCATTTACTCCAAATCCCTCATAAACATCATTATCTCTTATCCAAGCCGCTAAGGGTTCAATATAAATTAAAAATAAAAAGGGTGAGAGGGGGCAGCCCTGCCTTGTTCCTCTACTTAGTTTGAATGGGTAGGAGGGGGTTCCATCTACCACCACACTCGCCTCGGGGTTAGTGTATAGTAGCTGAATATAACTCAAAAACCTCGGGCCCACCCTAACCCTTTTCAAAACTTCCCAGAGGTATTCCCACTCCACCCTGTCAAAAGCTTTAGTAGCATCCAATGACAGAATGGAGCGGGGGCCACGGGATCCACTCTGGATTGCTTCATACACCTGGTGGATATTGTCATGAACCGTTCTTCCTGACCTAAACCCTCCCTGGTCACCGCCCACCACTACCTCCACTACTTTATCCAATCTCCTTGCCAGTGCTTTCGCTATTATCTTTATATCTGTATTAAGCAAGGAGATATGAGCCCAAATCCAAGGGATCCTTATCTTTTTTCCTAATGAGTCTAATATTAGCCTCACACATAGATTTAGGGAGAACCCCCCCCCCCCTCCAGGATTCATTAATGATACCCAGCAGTTTTGGAAGCAGCAGGATTGAGTATATTCTATATATCTAGAAAGGAATGCCGTCAGACCCAGGGGATGTATTCCCTTGGATTGATGCCAATGCCTCCTCCAATTCCTGGAGGGAGATTGGGTCATCCAGGGAGTCCCTGACATCCTCTGTCAAACTCGGAATATTAATTCCCCTCAAGAATTCCGCTACCTCCGCCCTATTAATATCCCTGCCCATATAGAGATTGGAGAAAAAAGAGCCAACCATTTGGGCTATTTCTTCTCTATCTGTGGTTATGCTGCCATCCTCCCTCCTCAGAGCCATAATACCACGTTCGTCGCCTTGATTTTTAAGTAATCTTGACAGTGTCTTATTTGGTTTCCCTTTCTCAAAGAAATTAAATTGCCCACTGAAGAATAGTTTATTTTGTGCCTTTTTAAGTAGATATTCTTTATATTCCTCTTGAGCTGCCTTCAGTTCTAACAGCTGTTCCCCCCACTATCCTCTTCTATCCCTGCTTCTAATGTTGCCACTTTACTATTCAGTACTGATTCTTCCTGTGAGAATTCCTTTTTTTTTTTTATTGATTCGCCCTATATATAGACCCCTCAAGTATGCCTTCATAGTATCCCATACCACCTGAGGGTTTGCGGACTTATGATTAATCTCCCAGAATGCCTCTATTTCCTGTCTAAACCAGTCCTGGTCACCCACTAATTCAATCCAGTGGGGGTTGAGCCGAAAGCCCAACCTTTTCCCACCCATTACCTTACCTCCAATTTCCACCACCACTGGGCAATGGTCCGATAGGGTTTTAGCTTTATACTGCACCCTGCTGGTCCAGGTCATTGCATTCTTATCACACAGGCATAAGTCAATTCGGGAAGCGGTGTTATATGAGGTACTAAAACATGAGTACTGTCTTACTCCTGGGTTTAGTTTCCGCCACCCATCAACCCAATTCATCTCTCCACAGTATCTCGCCAATGCTGTTTCGTTCCCCCCTACATTCCTACCTAATTTGTATCTGTCCATACTAGGGTCTATTACATTGTTCAAATCTCCAACTATCCATAATGCCGAATGTGTCTTACTTTCGCTATAGCTCACGAGGTCCCTCAGAACATCCACTCTAAAAGATGGAGGAATATAAACAAAAGCCAAGATGACTGCCCTATCTTCCCATATTCCATAAAGAAATACATATCGACCATACTTATCTACCTTTGCATTCTTAGTCTCGAATGGTACCCTCCTGTGAACATATACTGATACTCCCATGGAGTAGGAAGAGAGTCTGGAGTGGTATTCTTCTTTGGCCCACTTCCTTGGAAGTATCTGCTCATCTCTTGACCTATGGGTCTCAACTAAACATATGATCGCAGGAAGGCACCTCCGAATATAATCGAAGACTGCACACTTTTTAATTCTATCCGACATACCTCGTATGTTCCAGGCTAATAATTTAAGCATAGATATATTTGCCTAAGAGAAAAAAGAAAAGAGAGAAGAAGAAGAGAGAGAAAAAAAAAAAAAAAAACACTCTTTTGATCATCCCGTGCCATCCCTCCCTCCTTTCCCTTATCCTTCCCCCCCCCCGCACCCCCCCTCTCCCCATAATGCACCGTACTTCTACTATGCACTCCTATCCTAGTGACACCCCAGAGAACCCCCCAACCCCTCCCCCCTCCCCCCCGAGACGTAACATTATTACTCAACTAATACTTCCAACCCCTAATGCCACAGTAGTGCCTTATATTAGATGCCTTATTTATCCATCCAATCTGAGACTTCTTGTGGGGTTCCAAATATTGTTACCTTTCCCTTATGCTCAACCCGGAGTCTCGTTGGAAACAGCAGAGAGAAGGGCACCCCTGCGTTCTTTAGCCGCCTTTTTATCTCCCGAAAGGATGCCCTTTTCCTCTGGGTCTCCCAAGAGAAATCCGGATATAGAAAAATATTCTGTCCATTATACTGTAGGTCCCTCATCTCTCTTGCCCTCCTAAGGATAGTATCCCTGTCCTGGGAGGTATATAACTTAATTAGGATTGTCCTAGGGGGACCCCCCGGAGGGGGAATACGCCTTGGCACCGATGAGCTCGTTCAATCCCAAACATTGGAGTAAGATGCCCTTCCCCTATCCCCTCCTTCAACCACCTACTAAGAAACTGTATGGCAGAGTCCCCCCCCCCCCTCCACCCCCTCAGGAAACCCCACCATCCCATCAGGAAACCCCACCATCCTTATATTACAACATCTGGATCTATCCTCAAGGTCAGTGAGCTTATCTTTAACAGATGTCCTCTCCTTTTTCAAGTCATTAACCTCCTCCTCCAAAACCTTAATCCTATTTTCTGTTTTAGGGGCTTCTTCCTCCAGTCTGGAAATCCTATCTCTCATTTTAGTCATATCGTGTCTTATCAGAGATACCTCGGTAGATACCACACCTAATTGTTTATTTATCTCCTCAATTGCACAATTAGATTTTTTCACCCCTCCCAAGATCTCCTCCAACATCTGTGTTCCCACAGGGGGCACAGACTGCCCTTCCTCAGTTTCTTCCACCGCCAAGACCGAGTACCTAGAGCCTGTTTTACTAGGGGAGAGATCCTTCTGGGTTCTAGTTTTTATACCCAAAGCTGGAGACTTCCATATTTTATCCAATTTACCCATAGCCCCCTTATCTTTTTGTGGCGAGCTACCCCCTGATCTTCTGGGGTTCACCTTAGGGGCCATTTCACCCACTATTTCTCTTCACTTTATATTTGTGGGGTGTATGTATCACTACGGGGATATCACGGACCAACTTAGCAACTTTATACACCATAGGCCCCTCCCACTCGAGAATTTAAATCCCGTTATTTACAGCATACAAAAGTAAGAATTCACAGTCCCATATGGCTCTGGGGAGCGCTTAAAACCTAGGGTATCGCACCCTGATCCAGAAATATCCACCACCAAATATAGCATACTAATATGCAACTACGGAATCATTAGCGTATTCACGCTCCCCCTGGTAGACAGTGCAATCACCCCCCAGAGTCACTGATCTTATTGGGTCCAGGGAGGGGTCCAATTTCATGAGAGAGGAATTCTGCTAAGACCAAGTTGTTCAATTTAGTCCATGAGTCCCGGTTTCTCCAAATCGCTAGGAGGAGTGACCAGGCAGAGAGTCAGGCATCCAATATTGTCCATTCCACATGGGGCCAGTGCAAGAGGCTGCTTCTGTTCAGAATATTGCCGGGGTATTAATCAATGGTTTCACCGGCTTCTGCACTGTTAGATATTCATCACATGTAAAGTCTGATCGTTTTACTCAGCTCCACTCTCCATCCACAAGAAAGGGTCTGGGCCAGTCTATTCAAATCCCAGCAAGGAGTAGCGGAGTTCCACACATGCCCCTCAACACCTCCGCGTCTGTCTATTACATTACTTAATTCCTTTAGAACATGGGGGTGAATGCCATCTGGACCTGGTGATTTGTCTATTTTGATTTTTTGTAGGTGGCACTGTACTTCTTCCTGGGTTAGACAGGTGACCTGTACTGGGGAGCTTACCTTATCACACTGTATTTCCCCTGGCATTTCATTTTCCTCAGTGAATACAGTGGAGAAGAATTTTAGTATATTTGCTTTTTCCTGATCCCCGTTTATAATTTCTTCCTCATCATTTTTTAAAGGGCCAACACTTTCATTTTTGACCTTTTTGCTATTTATATAATTAAAGAACATTTTGGTGTTAGTCATACTCTCTTTGGCAATGAGTCTTTCTGTCTCTATTTTTGCGGCTTTTATCTGTTTTTTACATATTTCACATTTTTCTCTATAGCTTTTTAATGCTTCTTCACTGCTGTCCTGTTTTAGTAACTGAAATGCTTTATTTTAGTCATTTATTGCCCCCTTAACATTTTTATTCATCCATATTGGTTTTCTTTTATTTCTGACCCTTTTATTCCTATAAAGTATATACATCTTACAGTGAAAATTTAAGATATTTTTAAAAGTCTCCCATTTAGTGTCAGTATTGTTATTTTTGAGGACATTATCCCATTTTATATTGTTATGGGCTTCTCTGAGTTGATCGAACTTTGCTTTTCGAAAGTTCATTGTTTTTGTGGCCCCTCGAGAGATTCCCTTATTGAAGAACAAGTTATAATGTATTACATTATGATCACTATTTCCTCGGTGTCCATCTACTTGCACATTAATTACTCTGCCAGTTTCAGTACGTTGGTAAATATTAAGTCTAGTAGGGCGCCCCCTCTGGTCAGGCCCTGCACCATTTGGGACAGATAATGGTCTTTAGCTATAGTCAGAAATCTGTTTCCTTTAAAGTCGAAGTCTGCCCAGTTCTCCATGAACCCAAACCCCTCCTTCCTACACCAGCTTCTGAGCCACTTGTTTACCTCCCTTATCTCCCGCAGCCTCTCTGGTACGGCTCGTGGTACAGGTAATATTTCAGAAAATACTACCTTGGAGGTCCTTGCCTTAAGCTTGCAGCCTAAGTCCCTGAAATCATTTTTAAGGACACTCCATCTACCTCTTACTTTGTCATTGGTGCCAATATGTACCATGACTGCTGGGTCTTCTCCAGCCCCACCCAGCAACCTGTCAACCCGATCCGCGATGTGCCGAACTCGAGCGCCAGGAAGACAACATACTGTTCGGCTATCCCGGTCTTTGTGACAGATCACCCTGTCTGTCCCCCTAATAATTGAGTCCCCCACTACCAGTACCTGTCTGGCCTGCCCTGCTCTCCTCCCTCCCTCCTTACTGGAGCAGACACCCCCCTGGCGGTCAGAGGCAGAGTCCTGCTGCAGTACCGCTAGCTCTGAAATGACATCCCCCTCATCTGCCAACTGGGCAAACTTGTTGGGGTGTGCCAGTTCCGGACTAGCCTCCCTGACACTTTTCCCTCTACCCCGTTTTCTAACTGTAACCCAGCTAACTGCCTGACTGTCCTGCCCCTCCGTCCCACTATCCATCCCCACCTCGACCGCAGAGAGTACCTGCTCAGTGAGCAGGAGACTACTCTGCGGGTTGTCAATGCATCTCAGTGTTGCCAGTTGCTCCTCTAGATCCAGGATCTGGGCTTCTAAATGAGCAACTCGCACACATCTCGCACAACAATATGCACCCTCAAACTGTTGTTCAAGGATTGCATACATTGCGCAAGATGCACACTGGACTGCCTTTTCCAACATGGAGGTCATACTAGATTTGGGGATTGCAAAAATTAACAGAAAAGAAAAAAAAATCAAATATTTCAATTTAAACTTCCTGAATTTAAAGTCCCTTAATTTTAAGTCCCCTCACTTTTATACTCACTCACTTGTATGCTTCACACTCTTGTATACAGACAAACAGTCGCTAGCTCAACATAGTGTATTTGCTTTATATTTATCACAACCACAACCACCTCTCTTCCACTGCCTGGAAGTGAAACTTTTTTTTTTTTTTTTTCATTTACACATCCAAATTTAACGAAAAGTCGTAAAAGACCTGTGGGGTGTTAAGGCTCACTGGACCCCTTGGTACGTGGCTTGAGGGGTGTAGTTTCCAAAATGGTATGCCATGTGGGGGTTTTCTGCTCTTCTGGCACCATAGGGGCTTCCAAAATGTGACATGCCCCCCAAAAACCATTTCAGCAAAAATTCACTCTCCAAAATCCCATTGTTGCTCCTTCCCTTCTGAGCCCTCTACTGCACCAGCCGAACACTTTACATACACATATGAGGTATTTCCTTACTCTAGAGAAATTGGGTTACAAATTTTGGGGGTCTTTTTCTCCTATTACCCCTTGTAAAAATTCAAAAACTGGGTCTACAAGAACATGCGAGTGTAAAAAATGGAGATTTTGAATTTCCTCCTTCACTTTGCTGCTATTCCTGTGAAACATCTAAAGGGTTAACACACTTACCCAAATGTCATTTTGCATACTTTGAGGGGTGCAGTTTTTATAATGTGGTCATTTGTGGGGTATTTCTAATATGAAGGCCCTTCAAATCCACTTCAAAACTGAACTGGTCCCTGAAAAATTCCAATTTAGAAAATGTTGAGAAAAATTGGAAAAGTGCTGCTGAACTTTGAAGCCCTCTGATATCTTCTAAAACTTAAAACCTGTCAACTTTATGATGAAAATATAAAGTAGACATATTGTATCTGTGAATCAATATATAATTTATTTGGAATGTCTGTTTTTGTTACAAGCAGAGAGCTTCAAAGTTAGAAAATGCTAAATTTTCAATTTTTTCATCAAATTTGGGAATTTTTCACCAAGAAATGATGCAAGCCTCAACAAAAATTTACCACTAACATGAAGTAGAATATGTCACGAAAAAACAATCTCAGAATCAGAATGAAAAGTAAAAGTATCCCAGAGTTATTAATGCTTAAAATGACAGTGGTCAGATGTGCAAAAATGGCTCGGTCCTTAAGGTGAAAATGGGCTGGTTCCTTAAGGGGTTAAACCTCTCTGGCATTTGACAGATCTTTGGAATAGTGGGCTGTGCAAATGAAAAATTTTCATTTTTCTTTTGGCAGACCACTGCTCAAAAAAATCTATCAGACACCTGTGAGATGTAAATGCTCACTGCACTTCTTATTAGGGGTGTAGTTTCCATGATGGGGTCACATGTGTGTGTGTGTGTGTGTGTGTGTGGGGGGGGGTTCACTGTTCTGGCACCATGGAGGCCTAAACGCACATGGCCTTCAATTTCAGCCAGATTCTCTCTCCAAAAGCCCAATGGTGCTCCTTCTCTTCTGAGCCCTGTAGTTCACCTGCAGAGCACTTTACATCCACATAAGGGGTATTTTCTGACTCACAAGAGATGGGGTTACAAATTTCGCTGGGCTTTTTTTCCTATTGCCCCTTGTGAAAATGATAAAATTGGGGTAACAATAGCATTTTAGGGAAAAAAATATACATTTTTTTATTTTCACCTCCAACTTTAACTAAAATTTGTCAAACACCTGTGGGATGTTAAGGCTCACTATACCCCTTGTTACTTTACGTGAGGGGTGTAGTTTTCTAAATGGGGGTCACATATGGGTGTTTTTTATGTTTATGTCAGAACTGCTGTAACTACCAGCCACCCCTGTGCAAATCACCAATTTAGGCCTCAAATGTATATGGTACACTCTGTTTACACTAACATGCTGGTGTAGACCCCAAATTTACCTTTTCTTAAGGGGTAAAAGAAGAGAAAAAAAATTTGTAACCAAAAACTGTTGCCTTGAAATATGAGAGGGCTCCAAAGTGAAAAAGCACCATGTGCATTTGAGGCCTAAATTAGGGATTTGCATCCACCACCAAATTACCCTACAGCAGTGCTTTCCAAATAGGGTGTCTCCAGCTGTTGCACTACTTCCTGTTCAGGGTGTGGTTGTGTGATCGTCAGCTCCAGGAGAACCAGAGAACCAGAGAGCAGCAGGATTTTCACCAGCCCTCCCCCCCCCCCCCCCAGGTTTGTGGCAGCCTTCGGGGAAGGGCTTCCCTGCATGAACCCCAACGTCCCCATCTCCCTTACCAGGCCGGCGGGAGGTGGAGGTGACATTGCAACGGCCAACTCCCAGGATGGGGTACGGAGATCCTCCAGGATCCGCAGGAATGCAGAACCAACTCCACCGTCCATATCTGGAAGCCGCAAGGCTGCAAGGAAGGCTACAAGCAAGGCTGCAGGTAAAGACCTGCATGAAGGTGAGGAGTTGAGGAGAAACATGGTGAGGCAAGGTACCTCTGAACCCCAGCAATGGGGGGCATTGGGTCCCAGGGAGTCTTTGGCCACTTTTGGGTCCCGACTCCAAGCAAAAATGGCGGAGTATGAGCGTCTTGGCAAAATTCTTCGTGGGCTAAGAGAGGACTTAAAATTTGCCCGTTACCAGGCTGATTACACCTCAAAAAATCCAAGGCCAGTGTATTCGGCTAAAGTGCGCACCCTGAAAAAAGAGGTTGAGGAGGTAGAAAGGGTGAGGATGGAGATCATGGAAGGGGCTGGTATCTTCAGAGAAAAACTCTGCAATGAAAGTCGGTTCAGAGGCCAGCAGAACCCAGAAAGAGAGGAGGAGGTCAGTCACAGCGAAAGCAGTGCAGAGGAGGATGGTGTGGAGGTGGATGGTGGAGGAGAAAGAGAGAACAGTGCTGAGGAGGACAGTGTGGAGGAAGATGGTGGTGGAGAAAGAGAGGACAGTGCTGAGGAAGGTGCTAAAGAGAAGCAAGATGGTGGTGCAGAGGAGAGTGAAATGGAGGAGGACACAACCCAGAGTTCATACATAAATCCTGCTCAGGTAGCCCTGCCTGTAACGTCAGATGACAGCAGTGACGACAGCGGCAGCAGCAATGGGTTAATTGGTGGTGGATTGCTGAAGGCGATTGTGCTCCAAGAGTCACCTACCCATTTTGAGAACTTCTCATTTGGAAATGACTTAGGCCCAGATACTGAGGTGAAGGGCAAGAGGAAGAGGAGAAATAAAAGGAAAAAAGGAGAGGTCACCAGACTTGTTTATTCTTCTCTCCAGCAGTCTGGGCCATCTGAAAAGGTGGTTCAGGCTGGTGGGCCCCCCAGTCTGCCCGACCCCGCTTTTGCTGTAAAGCGGGGCCAGAATGGGGGGTACATGGTGGATAAGGTTTCTAAGATGGCTGCAGATGCCAAGGAGCCCGCCTGTCCAGCCGGTAGGGAAGGGCAGAACAGGCTTAAGGTGGGCGACTCCGATGCTGCAGGACCACCCCAGGTGGGCAGGGGGCGTGTCCTAGTGCCGGAGCTTGGTGATGTTGCTGTCTGCTCGGGGGGCGGTCCCCCGAGCGATCTGGGCGTAGCAGGGCACTCCTCTGTGAGGGGGGGGGAGTGTCCATGCGTCTGGATTGGTAGAAAAGCCCGGGCGGTCGGGTGAGGTGGCTCCTGAAGGTTGCACTGACGCTGTGGGGAATCCCTACACGTCGGCTGCTGTAGGAGGGGTGGGGGTGCGTCCGGAGGGACAGCTCCCACCCAGTGTGAAGCAGTTCTCACTGGGAACATCATCGGCGTTGAAGGAAGTGTCATCACTGGAACTGGAAGTAACATCGCCAGAACCGAAAAAGCGGTCATCGGGGGCGGGACCAGCAGCACAAACCCCCGTGGCATACGCAAATAACCCGGCTAGCTCAGGAAAGTTTAGCCAGGATAATAGTGTGAAAGGGAAGAGTGCAAAAGAGAGTGAAAATTTTGGTGATGGTATGTTGCATGAAAATGTTAGCAGTGTGCAAGAGTGGGGCATTAGAGGTGTACTAGAGAGGGGTGCTAGCGGTGTGCAAGAGAGGGGTGCTAGCGGTGTGCAAGAGAGGTGTGCTAGCGGTGTGCAAGAGAGGGGTGCTAGCGGTGTGCGAGAGAGGGGTGCTAGCGGTGTGCAAGAGAGGGGTGCTAGCGGTGTGCGAGAGAGGGGTGCTAGCGGTGTGCAAGAAAGGGATGCTAGCGGTGTGCGAGAGAGGGGTGCTAGAGGTGTACAAGAGAGGGATGCTATCGGTGTGCAAGAGAAGAGTGCTGGAGGCAGGCAAAGGGATGTCACTGGATCAGTAAAGAGTACTGAGGAAGTATGGGCTGGTTCGGCTGCCCCCCTGGTGGTGACTGCTAGAAGCTATGCCAGCGTCGCTGCCGGGGAATCAAGAGGGTCTCCGTCTCCATCTGGTTCTGGGGGTCACTTGCAGCGGCGCCTCCTGGAGGCTCTGCGTAAGGGTGATAGGTCAATTGAGGTAGAAGGGAGGGGTTCGGTTGACCTGTCTTTTTGGATAGAGAGGCATGGTCTGGGTGCCTTCCAAGAACAGAATGGGGAGGTGATGTGGTCCCTCCCGACTCCCGGGTAGGATAGTAACCGTAGGAATGTGGCCCGTCTGATTTGGAGGGGTAAAGATGCGTGCCCACCCCGGGCAAGGGTGGTTGAGCTCCTCCTTCAGATGGAGTTCAGGGCGAGTGACATCTTTGCCCTGATTCACCCCTATGGTTCTTCTGAGTTCGACATCAGCTTTGTTCGGCCAGAGGGTCTTGAACTTTTCTGGTCGAATTACGACATGGTGAAGAACGAGCCCGGCTGGCGGGATTTCGCTGTAAAAGCGATATCCCGGCAGAACCAAACCAAGAGAGTGACCGTTTTGACCCGTAACGAGTCGCTCTCTTGCTACGACATCATGACCTGGCTCGGTCGTTATGGGGATGTGACGGACATGCCCAAGAAAAATCTTGATGAGCACGGGATCTGGTCTGGGGCCTGGACGTTTTCCGTCAAACTTAGGCGTTCAGGGAGCACAGTTGCCCACATCCCATCGGCAGCCTTACTCGGACGTGACAGAATCCAAGTCTTCTACCAGGGGCAGCCTAAAGTCTGCCACAGGTGTGGTAGTCCTACCCATTTTAGCGCAGCCTGCACTGTGCAGGTTTGCGCTTTGTGTGGTGGGGCTGGTCATTTGGCTGCATCCTGTGGGCAGATCCGGTGTCATCTGTGTGGTGTCCTAGGACACCCTTTCAAGCGTTGCCCCAGCGCCTTTTCCCGTTTGGTGGCCGCTCCAGCTGGGGAGAGCTTTAGGGTTGCCCCGGCTGGGGAGGGTACGGGCATGGGTGAAGGAGCAAAAGGGTTAATGAAGAGCAAGAAGGGGCCTGCCAAACTAAGGCGAGAGGAAAACCGCAGAAGGAGCAGGGAGCTGGAGAGTTCTCAGGTGGCGGGGGTAGCTCCTGGCCCTGCTCCTGTCACTAGCCCAGATGTTGCTGAGACCCTGGGGGATGATGTGTTGGATGAGGAGATTAGGAGGATTCGCGAAGAGGAAGGCAAAGAGGCTGATCTTTCTGATTCCTCCCACTATAAAAGTGTGGATGAGGAGGGGAGGGAAAGGCCGAAAAAAGACAAGGGCAAAAAAGTTGTAAAGGGGAAGTCTCAGTCCTCTATTTCAGGTGCTAAAGGCCAGGTCCTAAAAGGAAGCTTACCTGCCCCCCTTCTGATTGACCTATCGAACAGGTACCTTGTCCTTGATACCATCTCCTCCCCCTCATTGGAGGGGGGTGGCGAGGATGGGGTGCCTGAGGGATTGGAGCCTCCAGGGGGAACTGGGTCCTGTCCTGTTGAGGCATCTTCCTCGGAGGGCAGGGCTAACTCAGGGCCAGATGGAGATGGGAGCCAGATGGATCAGTCTGAGTCAAAAAAGAGATCTAAAGAAAGTAAGAATGCTCCTTCTTCTTCAGGGGATGAGGCGGTGAAGAAGAAGGGCAAGAAAAAATAATGGGTAAGGCCGTCTAACTCAATTACCCAGGATGGCAGCACTCACCCCATTGACGCTGGCATCTATTAATTGTGCCAGTATAAAGTCTGATACGGCTAGATTCGCAGCCTTTGATTTTCTCGGCCGTGTTGAAGCCGACATTTTCTTTTTACAGGAGAACAGGTTGTCAGATCTAGCCTCTCTGGTGAAAGCCAGAAGAGAGTGGAGGCGCGGCCCCTCCCACTGGTCGCTTGTGGCTGAGCCGTATAGTGGGGTGGCGGTCCTTTTTACCGCTCCGGTCGAATGCAGACGGGTCATTGAGTTAGAAAGGGGGAGGTGCCTGATCTTAGATGTCTTCATGAAGGGACAAGAGCTCCGGCTCATTAACATCTACACCCCACAAACAAAGTGGGGCCGTAAGGATCTCTTTATGAGGATTAAGCCCTTTCTTTTTACTAGCCGGCAAGTGATCTTTGGAGGGGACTTCAATAATGTCACGAGGTCCCAAGATAGGAGAGGTTCCAATGATCGGCTGGCTTATGACTGTGTGGCCCTTAGTAATATAGTCAGGGAAGCTCGCCTAGAGGATGCCCACATCCGGAGCCCCTCAGGCCACGCGGGTTTCACCTTTCATCGAGGTAGCAGCAGGTCTAGGATAGACAGGTTTTATTTAAAGGAGGAATCCGTCTCTTCCGCAGTGTCCGTGGTTGAGGTGGAGTTCTCCGACCACTGTATGATTTTGTTTTCCCTGAATGTTTCAGAGACCCCCGGATGGGAAAAGGTTATTGGAAGCTGAATTTGTCCCTCCTGGAGGAAACAGAGATAAGACAGTCCTTTGAGGATTTTCTTCAGAGTCAGGTACCTTTACTGGACTTTTGTAGTAGTAAGTCTGAGTGGTGGGAGATATTCAAGAAGCAGGTTGCGGGGTTCTTCCGCCAGCTCTCGAGCCTCAGGTCCCTGAACAGGTATCGCCTGTATCAGGGACTGAGGAGGAAACTCGAGCTTCTCGTCTCAACTGGAGGTAGCCGAGAGGATATCTCCAGAGTGAAGTCCTTGCTGATGATGTGTCAGTACGATAGGCAAGCATCTTTGGTTTTTGAGAGGGATTACGGGAAGTACCGCTCGCCCGACCCTTACAGGAACTGCAAGATGTCAGTGAGTAGTAAAGTAGTCTCAGGACTGATTGATAGTACGGGATCTCTGAATCGGTCCAGATCAGGGATCCTGGAGGTCGTCAGATCCTTCTACTCGCACCTACAGACAGGAAGCTTCTGGCCAAGATACTGTTTAATCGGCTGGTGAAGTTTGCACCCCGGCTCCTTTCGGGGGCTCAGCACTGCTCTGTTCCAGGCCGAAGCACCTTAAGTGCTGTCCTCAGTGTCAGGGAGGCAGTGGAGCGGAGTAGTGCGGGTCTCTGGAAGGGGTACTTACTTTTCCTTGGATCAGGCCAAAGCATTTGATCAAGTGAACCATGACTACCTCTGGTCCGTCCTCCTGAGATATGGCTTACCGTGTACTTTTGTTAATTGGCTTAAGGGCAGAGAGTTTCCCGCTGGTGAACGGGTGGTCTGGCCGCTCTTTGAGGTGGGGTCCGGAGTCCGTCAGGGTTGTCCTTTGAGCCCGCTCTTATATGTATTTGCGATCGATCCCTTCCTTAGGAGGGTGAGTTGCGGACCATTGGCGGGAGTCAGGATGATTCTGGCGGAGCCGGGTGTCGCCCAGAGAGTGGTGGCGTACGCTGATGATGTCACCATTTTCCTCTCCTCGAGAGAGGAGGTCGATGTGGTGATGTCGGAAGTGGACCGCTACTCGGAGGCATCCGGGTCTAAGATCAACCAGGATAAGTGTGAGAGTCTCTGGCTGGGAGGGGGAGACCCCACGTACGATATCCCGGACACCCTTCCAGGGCACCAAGACTCAGCAAAAGTTTTGGGCATCACATTCGGCCAGGATGATTATCACACCAAAAACTGGGATGGTAAGCTCCAGGATGCCACTCAGAGGGTGGACCAGTGGAAGGGTTGGTCTATGACCCTCAGGGAAAGGGTACACCTGATCAAATCGTACCTGCTCCCCTTGTTTATCTATCTGGGCAGCGTATGTATTTTACCAGAGGCTTACTACACTAGGGTCTACAGCCTGTTTTTCCAACTGTTATGGGGGAACAGGTTGAACCTAGTCAAGAGGGAGGTTA
Source organism: Hyla sarda (assembly GCF_029499605.1). NCBI lineage: Eukaryota > Metazoa > Chordata > Amphibia > Anura > Hylidae > Hyla > Hyla sarda. The sequence goes on from NW_026610987.1 coordinate 36,971, forward strand.
CGTACCGCACGAGGAGACTAGGGGGTTTATCTATGGTAAACCCTGTGGTGTTCTTAACGAACACCTTCTTGAAAGCCAACATTGCAAACCTCTGGTCAGAGAGGGCTCCTCCGTGGGTACTCTCCTGCAGGGAATGGTTTCGGCCTTTCTTCCAGGAATGGGAGACAGGAAGGCAAGTGAAGGACCTCCGTACACCACATGGATATCTTCCGGCTTACGCTACCCCGACTCTGAAGGTGATACGTCGGTGGGGTCTGGGAGTGTGGGAGATCAGGACCCAGTCAAGGCAGTTCCTTGACAAACGGGTTCTGTTGACCCACTTCCAGAAGCCTCTGGCGCTCAGGGACTGCCCAGGTCGGGATCTGATGGTTGGGTTGCATCTTTTAAATATGAAAAGGATCCCCCAGAAGTTTTGGGACTTGGCCTGGCGCTGCTTTCAGGGGAAGCTATATGTGAGGGACAACCTGAAGTACAGGAACTCTGATGACCGGGGATGTCCCCGAGAAGAGTGCGGGGACACGCTGGAAAGCATGGACCACTTCCTGCTTCATTGTCCCTTTAATATAGGGGTTTACAACAGGGTGGGTGCTTCCATCGGCTGTAGTCAACTTGCCGGCCTTTCCTATCCGGAGTGGGCTTATGGGGCATTCAGGAACCTGGGTGGCCGTGATCGGGGCACTTTATTCTTAGTTAGCTTAGTGGTTAGGTACTACACGTGGAATGCACGGTGCTTAGTATCGACCCAACAGAAAGTCCTCTCCGAGGTGGAGGTATGTAGGAACATCACTGGTGACCTCGGGAAGATCAGGTCTTTGGAGTATGGCAGTCTTGGTACCAGTAGGGCTTCTCTCCTGTGGAGAGGGTTTTCTTTTGATGTACCTTAATTTTGGTTAGGGACAGTATATAGATGTTAGGGTGAGTATAGGGTCAGTTTTATGAAGGGATAGCGATAGGGTTAGAAGTAAGGTTCATAGGGTAAGCATTTTGAAACTTAGTTTTATCAGGATTGCCATCCTTCTTCCTGGTGGTGGGCTATGCATGTCACTCTAGCTTTTTGTTTTGTTTTCTGTAATTTGAATGTAAAGGGCTTGCAGGCAACCAATCTTGGGCCTGGTGGGGGTTTGTAGTACAGTATTACTTTGTTTTTCATACTATTTCTGTGGTTGTAGTGAATTAGTACATTGTTGAGTTAGTTAATAATAGTGGGGGGGATTCATTTTAGGTTGGGTGGGGGTTGTTGGGGGGGAGGGGATGATATTTTGGGTCTGACTTGGGTCAGTTTATGGACAATGACTGTTTCAGTAAAAAAAAAATAATAATAAATAAAAAAAAACACTGTGATACACGAACTCTGACCATGTCCAGTGGGAGTGGTGTGGGTGATGGGAGAGTTCATAGTGTAGGTTATTTTTCTTTAGGTTTTATTCTTGTTTACATGTATTTCATAAGTATAAATAGTTTTATGTATTTTTGTATAGTGTTATACCTCATTGTTGGGTAAAGGCAGTCGGACCAGCTTTTAGTTGATATTATTGTGTTTATTTTTTTCCCCTTATGGTAATGTATCCATGCATGTGTGTGTTACTATAGTTTAAAGAGAAGGGAAAGGAGAAAGGGGAAAAAATAAATAAATGAAATTTCCAAGTTGGAATTATTTTTAGTTATGGCAATAAGCCCTCTTTTTATTATATATTTTTTTATTTTTTTTCGTTGTTATGATATAATATGTATTGTGAGTATTGGTTGTTGTATGTGTGTAAAATTAATGGTATTTCCAAGATGGAATTATTTTATTTATTTCCTTATTATTTTTATGGCAGTTAGCCCTATTTATTTTTGTTTAATGCATTTTGTGTATGGTATGTGGGGATAAGTTTCCTATTCGGATGTTTTCAGTTAAAACTTAATTAAGGAAAGCTATATTTATGTTTTGTTGGTAATTAATGTGTGTGTGTATGTGTGTTTGGAAGGATAATAGGTAAGAATTAGTAGTATCAGGCAATATTTGTTAGTTGAGTTAAGCTGGGCTGGTTGGTTAGGTAGGTCCTTTTATTCTGTAACAAAGAGTTTATATTTGTTACTTTTTCATCCTTATGTTTCAGCTGATTACGCATTGTATTTGTGTTTTGTAAAAGTTTTATATTTTTCTAATAAAAAGAGTTCCAGCTGTAGCAAAACTCCCAGCATGCCAGGACAGTCAATGGCTATGCCGATGTGCTGGCCCCTGTATTCTCTGTGCAGTGATGACAACAGGGTGCCGCAACCGAGATCATGGGGGTCCTTTGGAGAGGGGATAAGATGTCTTGGTGTGTAGTACCCCTTTAAGAGGGAAAAACATGATATATATATATATATATATATATATATAAGAGGACTATATGTGGGCAACGCTAGATATTGCTTCATTATATAGTAACATCCCACATGACAGAGGAGTGGAAGCTGTGTGATATTTTTTAGTGGAAGATCCCTTGATGCCCATACATCAGAGGAACTTCATTTTGGAGGCCATTAAAGGAGTAGTGCAGTGTTGAAAAACATCCCCTATCCCAAGGATAGGGGATACATTTCAGATTGTGGGGTGTCCGACTGCTGGGGGGCCCCGTGATCTCCTGTACGGGGCCCTGGCTCGCTGGCCAGATAGCGCGTGTTGACTAGTGTTGAGCAGCATAGGCCATATTCGAATTCGCGATATTTCGCTTATATATGGACAAATATTCGTCATATATTCGCTAAATTCGCATATTTGTAATATTCGCGTAATATTTTTGCATATGCGAAAATTAGCATAAATGAAAATGTGCATAAGCAAATTTTCCCATATGCGAAAATTCATACGCCAGTCTCACACAGTAGTATTAGAGCCTTCTTTACACCACACAAGCTGGAAGCAGAGAGGGATGATCACTGTGATGTGTATTGTGAAAAAAAAAAACGATATTCGTAATTTCGAATATATAGTGCTATATTGGCGAATATTCGCGAATTCGCGCATTGCGGATATTTGCGAGCAACACTAGTGTTGACCACCAGACGAAGGGGCAGCCGACACGCCCCCTCAAAAAAAGCGCTATGGCAGAGCCAGAGATATCCAAAGGCAGCGCTGCATCAGTCCCCCAAAAAATGTGAGTTCCTGGATTTAAATATCTATATTCAGGATGGCTGTTCGCAGCTGTTTCTGGAGACGGTCAACAATAACCTCTGCATGGTGGAATAATAGGTCACGATGTTTATCAGGATCAGTAGAAGCATCACCCACTCGATGATTATGATGGGGATTTCACGGATCTCGTCCCAGTCTTCATCATTATGGAATAATTCCTTTAATGTTTCATATCCAAAATAGAAAACTACACAGGCAAAAGTCAGGCCACAGCAGGTGCATCTACTATGGTGGATGACTTTTTTTGCTCCTGGTAATTTATACATCTGGATGGACTGCCCAAGGTAGTATAAGGCTTCACATGTAATGGAAATTATCATGCTGACAAAGTGTATCCTGGGATATTCTTCGGGGGACAATACATGCATAACAGCTGTGGAAAAACAGGAGGCCCACACAATGGCCAGCAGGATCCTCTGGATCAGGACCTGATGACCCCTGAACTCTTCAGTATGCATAACCATATACTTATAAATAAGAAAGGTTAGTACCAAAGTGCCAATGGACGTCCCTATGAATCCAATTCTGAATAATATGCTTTCGGGAAAGACATTTCCCACGTCACTGTGAAGGAAAAGAAACCAATGTTATTATGGATATTTCCTCACTCCCAACCCATGAAATAAGAATCATGTGCTTGTTTATCTTACCTGATGCTCATCAGTGGCGAGGCTGCATGGCCGAGGACGACCGTCATGATGTAGCTGGTGGCAAGCCAGGCCGCACACCAAAACGCCAACAGGAGGGGGACGAACCCCAGTCCTTTTAGCTCCATTTCAGACAAGTAGAAGAAGAAGACGCTAATCTCACTATTCTCACTAATCGCACTGGAACTGACTGAAGGCTCGGGCGGCTGTCAGTGGAATGTCAGGCCTCCAGCTGTCTATGACATCACATGTGACATGTCAGAATGACTGCTTGTTTCTTTGAGCTGCCATGATTTAGTATCTGCTATAGACAGAACCTGATGTTTTTACTATGGACCTTACAGACCTCAGAACCCAAGTAATTAGTGCAGGGGCTCCATTTTGATCATCTCATATTTCACATTATTTGAGTTCCAGGGTTCAGATACATTTGCACCCTCTATAGCAGTGGTCTTCAAGCTGTGAACCCCCAACCGCTGCAGAACCACAACTCCCAGCATGCCCAGACAGCAACTTCGCATAAGGAAATAGTCTAATTAAACTTTTCTTATATATAGAATCCCTGAAATCTCCAATCTCTCCTTTTATTGGTTTATGATCTGTGTTACTTATTTGTTAAAAACAATGTTTCTGATTGTCTTCCCCCCACACACTTATGGGCTATCTCTTCAAACGACTTTATTTGACCTAAAGCGTATAATTGATTTACATAAATAAGCCCCTTTTCATCCAAAAGAGTCAATCTTTAATTTTAAGGAATTCTTTAAGTGCTTTATTTGACCATAATGAAGTAAAGTCAAATCTCCATGTGATTTTAAACATTTTTTAAGTTCCTCCCATACTTAATTATCTAGATATGCATGGGTGTAGTGAGTATCCCAGCTTCCAAAATCTCAAAAATATCCTTATAACGACCCATTAGGGTATGTTCACACTACAGTGTGTGAATGGAATCTCCGCTCGCTGAATTCAGTGAGCGAAGATTCAGACGGGCAGCCGGCGGTGGCGGTAGGACCGGGCGGCACTGAGCCGTCACCATTGACAGCTATGCAGTGCTCGCGGACTTCCGTGCAAAGAATGAACATGATCTTTCTTTGGGCGGAACAATTTCAGTGGCGCTGAACGGCTCTCGCGGAAACCCATTCACATTAATGTTAAGTTCACACCGCGGAATTCGGCTCTCGGAATTCCGCCCGTGGAATTCGGCTTGCGGAATTCCGCCCGTGGAATTCCGCGGGAATTCCGTAGTGTGAACATACCCTTAGAGAGAAAAAATAGGACTACATTTTCCCTCCTTCTCATAATAGTCTGCAATTTTAGTGCTGAAAAGTACCAAAAAAAAAAAAAAGTGCCCAACCCCCATCGTGCTCAGCTAACGTTAAAGAAACATATTTCATTCTCGTGCTTTCCTGCCCCAAAGTAGTGAATTTAATAAAGAAATAAGAGCTTGGAACCATTTTTCTGATATCCATACAGTATAGAAACATAGAATGTGTCGGCAGATAAGAACCAATTGGCCCATTTAGTCTGCCCAATAATCTGAATCCTATCAATAGTCCCTGGCCCTATCTTATATGAAGGATAGCCTTATGCCTATCCCATGCATGTTTAAACTCCTTCACTGTATTTGCAGCGACTAGTGTTGCTCACGAATATTCGCAATTCAAATTTTAATCGCGAATATAGCATATTCGCGAATTTGCGAATATTGCAAATATAGCACTATATATTCATAATTACGAATATTCGCTTTTTTTGCGCATATGTGAAAATTTGTGCGCATATGCGCAAATTTGCGAATATTGAGCCCTCCCTTCATTAATGGTATAGAGAACTGTGACTAGTGCATCAACTCTGTGATTTTTTGCCCAATAAAACCAATAGGCTAATTGTGGTCTATGGGGATCTCACTGCATGTAAGATAAGCAGGACCGTCTCGGCAGTACAGTGGGATGGGAAACCGTCACTGGTTCGAGTCCCAGGGTGGACAGTGTTACAGTGTTGTGGTTAAACTTTACTTTCCTGGAAAAGCTGCTGAGTTGCCCATAGCAACAATCAAATTGCTTCTTTCATTTTTCAGAGGCCTTTTCAAAAATGAAAGAAGCGATCTGATTGGTTGCTAAGTATATAGTAAACATTCATATATGTGGTCAATATATAGTATAAATTCATATATATGGGGGTAAGTATATAGTATACATTCATATATATGGGGGTCAGTATATAGTATACATTCATATATGGGGTCAGTATATAGTATACATTCATATATATGGGGGTCAGTATATAGTATACATTCATATATATGGGGGTCAGTATATAGTATACATTCATATGTGTGGTCAGTATATAGTATACATTCATATATGGGGGTCAGTATATAGTATACATTCATATATATATAATGGGGGTCAGTATATAGTATACATTCATATATATGGGGGTCAGTATATAGTATACATTCATATGTGTGGTCAGTATATAGTATACATTCATATATATGGGGGTCAGTATATAGTATACATTCATATATGGGGGTTAGTATATAGTATACATTCATATATATGGGGTCAGTATATAGTATACATTCATATATATGTGGTCAGTATATAGTATACATTCATATATATAGGGGTCAGAATATAATATACATTCATATATGGGGGTCAGTATATAGTATACATTCATATATATACGGGGGTCAGTATATAGTATACATTCATATATATGTGGTCAGTATATAATATACATTCATATATATGGGGGTCAGTATATAGTATACATTCATATATATGGGGGTCAGTATATAATATACATTCATATATATGGGGGTCAGTATATAGTATTCATTCATATATATGGGGGTCAGTATATAATATACATTCATATATGGGGGTCAGTATATAGTATACATTCATATATACGGGGGTCAGTATATAGTATACATTCATATATGGGGGTCAGTATATAGTATACATTCATATATATGGGGGTCAGTATATAATATACATTCATATATGGGGGTCAGTATATAGTATACATTCATATATATGTGGTCAGTATATAGTATACATTCATATATATGGGGGTCAGTATATAGCAGTGATTCCCAACCGCGGTGCCGCGGCACACGTGTGTACCGTTCAGCACTGCCCGTGGTGCCGCTGGATTTTGCCGTGATTTTTATTTTTTTTCACTATTATTTGTTTTTTAAATGTCCCGCCCCGGCCTGACGGCGCAGGGGGGAAGGGAAGTCTGCGTGCCCACTGCGCACACAGCGTCCCCCTCTATCTCCTGCGTTTCCTGTGTTCCCCTCCGTCCCCTGCGTCTGCCGCGTGACCCGTGTTCCCCTCCTTCCCCATCTGTTCCCTGTGTCCCCCGCATCCCCCTCCTTCACTCTCCGTCTCCTGCGTCCCCCTCCGTCCCCCTCTCCCTTGCGGCGCAGTGAGCCGGATATGGTGCCCTGGGGCGGAACGAGCTGCACCAGCGCCGTACTCCCGTGCCTCCTGTGGAACTGCAAGCTGTGCGGGCCGGCTTGCTTAAGGTACCGTACCCTTTCCACCCCTCTGTTCACCTTCTCAACCCTGTCTAAATCCCCCCACCGTCACCCAGGTCCACACTCTACCCCTCCCCCCCCCGACCCCGTCACTCATGTCCACCCCCCCCTGTCAGCCATGTCTGCCTTGTTTACCTCCCTGTCCATCTCTATCACCCATGTCCACCCCCCTGTCAGCCATGTCTGCCTTGTTTACCTCCCTGTCCATCTCTATCACCCATGTCCACCCCCCCCCTGTCAGCCATATCTGCCTTGTTTACCTCCCTGTCCATCTCTATCACCCATGTAATCCCTCCCTGTCACCCATGTAATCCCTCCATGTCACCCATGTAATCCCCCCTGTCATCCATGTCCACCCTCCCTGTCACCCATGTCCACCCCCCAGTCACCCATGTGCACCCCCCCAGTCACCCATGTGCACCCCCCCAGTCAACCATGTCCACCCCTAAGTCACCCATGTCCACCCCCCCAGTCACCCATGTCCAGCCCCCCCTGTCACCCATGTCCACCCCCCCTGTCACCCATGTCCACCCCCCCTGTCACCCATGTCCACCCTCCCTGTCACCCATTTCCACCCTCCCTGTCACCCATTTCCACCCTCCCTGTCACCCATGTCCACCCTCCCTGTCACCCATATCCACCCCCCCAGTCACCCATGTCCACCCCCCCAGTCACCCATGTCCACCCCCCCAGTCACCCATGTCCACCCCCCCCGTCACCCATGTAATCCCTCCCTGTCACCCATGTAATCCCTCCCTGTCACCCATGTAATCCCCCCCTGTCACCCATGTCCACCCCCTCAGTCACCCATGTCCACCCCCTCAGTCACCCATGTAATCCCTCCTTGTCATCCATGTAATCCCTCCCTGTCACCCATATAATCCCTCCCTGTCACCCATGTAATCCCTCCCTGTCACCCATGTCCACCCCCCCTGTCACCCATGTCCACCCCCCTGTCACCCATGTCCACCCCCCCTATCACCCATGTCCACCCCCCCTGTCACCCATGTCCACCCTCCCTGTCACTCATGTCCACCCTCCCTGTCACCCATGTCCACCCTCCCTGTCACCCATGTAATCCCTCCCCCGTCACCCATGTAATCCCTCCCCCGTCACCCATGTAATCCCTCCCCCATCACCCATGTAATCCCTCCCCCGTCACCCATGTCCACCCCCCGTCACCCATGTCCACCCCCACTCTGTCACCCATGTCCACCCTCCTGTTCACCCATCTGTCCCTTTGTTACCGCAGTCCACCCCTCTCTGTCACTCCTGTCCCTCTTTTACCCCCTTGTCCACCCCTCTGACCCCCTGTCTCCCCTCTCCACCCTCCTGTCACCCATGTCCACCCCCTGTCCACCCCTCTGTCACCCCTATGCCCCCGTCACCCATGTTCACTCTTCTACACCCATCTATCACCCTTGTACACCTCTCTACACCCCTCTGACACCCATTTACACTTCTCTACAACCCTCTGTCACCCATGTACACCCATCTGTCACCCATGTACACTCCTCTGTACCCCTCTGCCACCCATGTACACTCCTATACACACCTGTCACCCATGTACACCCCTCTGTCACCCATGTCCACCCCCCCTGTCACCCATGTCCACCCCCTCAGTCACCCATGTAATCCCTCCCTGTCACCTATGTAATCCCTCCCTGTCACCCATGTAATCCCTCCCTGTCACCCATGTAATCCCTCCCTGTCACCCATGTAATCCCTCCCTGTCACCCATGTCCACCCCCCCGTCACCCATGTCCACCCCCCCTGTCACCCATGTCCACCCCCCCTATCACCCATGTCCACCCCCCCTGTCACCCATGTCCACCCTCCCTGTCACCCATGTCCACCCTCCCTGTCACCCATGTCCACCCTCCCTGTCACCCATGTAATCCCTCCCCCGTCACCCATGTAATCCCTCCCCCGTCACCCATGTCCACCCCCCGTCACCCATGTCCACCCCCACTCTGTCACCCATGTCCACCCTCCTGTTCACCCATCTGTCCCTTTGTTACCCCAGTCCACCCCTCTCTGTCACTCCTGTCCCTCTATTACCCCCTTGTCCACCCCTCTGACCCCCTGTCTCCCCTCTCCACCCTCCTGTCACCCATGTCCACCCCCTGTCCACCCCTCTGTCACCCCTATGCCCCCGTCACCCATGTTCACTCTTCTACACCCATCTATCACCCTTGTACACCTCTCTACACCCCTCTGTCACCCATTTACACTTCTCTACAACCCTCTGTCACCCATGTACACCCATCTGTCACCCATGTACACTCCTCTATACCCCTCTGTCACCCATGTACACTCCTCTACACCCCTCTGTCACTCATGTACACTCCTCTACACCCCTCTGTCACCCATGTACACTCATAGGCGTGCGCACAGGGTGTGCCGGGTGTGGAGCAAAAGGGGTAGCTGCCCCGGGCCCTGTAATTCCTGGGGGCCCAAAAGCAGCTCTCCCCTTTTGCCCCATAAAGCTGATAAAGGCTGGCGGGCCAGGCGTCAGGGGCCCGGCCAAAATGTTAGTAGGAGTGGGCGGGGGGGCGGGTTTGCGCCGCACGCTACCTTTATATGTTCGCCGCCGCTGTCACTCATTCCCAGGCAGCCAGTACCGCAATGGCTGTCTGGGAGATGGTCACGTGACATGACGTGTGGTGCATCATAGAGAGGAGCGGAGCATAGAGAGTCTCCCGCTCCTCTCAGTCCCCACACGGCCGCTTCCAGGATCAAGGCCGCAGCAAGGGACCCACCGCCGGGGGTATCCTCCCCTCACTTGCATAATCTGATAATCCCCTCCCCCGTACGTATCCTGTACTGATCCTGAGTTATATCCTGTATTATTCTAAAGAGCTGTACTCACTATTCTGCTGGTGAGGTCACTATGTACATACATTACATTACTTATCCTGTACTGATCCTGAGTTATATCCTGTATTATTCTAAAGAGCTGTACTCACTATTCTGCTGGTGAGGTCACTGTGTACATACATTACATTACTTATCCTGTACTGATCCTGAGTTATATCCTGTAGATCTTTTATTAAAATTTCAAACATAACAATAAAAAAATTACAAAACATAAACATATCATATCCGACAGAACATATCAATATAACGATCATAAAACCAAAACCATAGCATAAAATACAACACCGGTCCACCCCACACTCATTCCTGCACACAAACAAATATATACAATATTTACAAAAGACATATTCCTATAATACCCATAATACCCATACCATACTAATAAACTATATACACTAATACTAAATGTGAATTTCCTGGCCCAGTTGCAATACCAAAAACCCAATACCAGTAATATACCAAAAAGAATAACAACAACAACAATAATAATATATACAAAATAATAAAAACCAACACAAACAAAATAACACCACTTTTTTTTTTTTTTTTTTTGGCCCTGAGCTGGTCCCGCATCCCATGCCCCCAGTACATGTTACCAGACGTCCATGAACCAGTCCAGGATTTTCTGTATATATAAAAGTCCCATACAAACCCCCTCCCCCCTTTTTAACCCACCACCCAACCTAAACTAAACCCAAACCCCAGGTGGCATCACACAATATATACAGTATATACATTACATAAAATATACACAGACTAACAATATATACAATACATAAGTATACAAATAGACTACAACAATAAATACAATAACAAGTACATATAACACTATAAGCCAAACAACAAACCCCTAAAGCTCAAGTTCAGCGCCTGCAAGCCCTATATTACCATAAACCAATTGCTCAAAACAAAAAGACTAATGTGCCAGCATCAGCCCACCACCAGGGGGAGACAACAGGCTAAGGCACTTTAAAGGCAGAGCCCCTCCATAGACGAGAGGCCCTGCCAGCACCCAGCCTCTCGTACTCCAGAGAACGCACCTTCACCAGGTCACCGAGAATGTTCCTAACCACCACATCCACAGGGAGGATTTTACGCTGCGTCGACACTAAACACCGTGCGTTCCACGTGTAGTACCTAACCACTGAGCTGACTAGGAATAAAGTGCACCGGTCCCAGCCTCCAAGGTTTCTGAATGCCCCATAGGCCCATTCCGCATAGGAGAGACTGGCCAGCCAAGGCCAACCAATGGAAGCGCCCACCCTGGTGTAAACCTCTGTGTTAAAGGGACAATGAAGCAGAAAATGCTCCATGCTTTCCAGCATGCCTCCACACTCTTCGCGGGGACATCCCCGGTCATCAGAGCTCCTGCACTTCAGATTGTCCCTCACACACAGTTTCCCGTGGAAGCAGCGCCAAGTCAAGTCCCAAAACTTCAAGGGGATCCTGATAGAATTCAAAAGCTCTAAACCCACCTCCAGATCCCGACTTGGGCAGTCCTTGAGCGCCAATGGCCTCTGGAAATGAGAAGACAGGACCCTCTTGTCAAGGAATTTCCTCGACAGAGTCCTAATCTCCCCCATCCCCAGACCCCACCGACGAATAACCTTCAGAACCGGGGTAGTGTAAGCCGGGAGATGCCCGTGTGGTGTGCGAAGATCCTTCACTTGCCCTCCTGTCTCCCATTCCTGGAAGAAAGGCCAAAACCATCCCCTACAGGAGGATACCCACGGAGGAGCCCTCTCTGACCAGAGGTTTGCTATATTGGTCTTAAGAAAGGTATTCACTAGGAACACCACAGGGTTGACCATACACAACCCCCCTAGTCTCCTCGTACGGTAAGTAACCTCCCTCTTCACTAGGTTCAGTCTGTTCCCCCATAACATCTGGAAGAACACACTGTAGACCCGGGTCCAAAGAGGTTCTGGCAACATGCATACACTGCCCAGATATATCAGTAAAGGGAGCAGGAATGTTTTGATCAGGTTAACCCTTTCCCCGAGGGTCAAAGACCAACCCTTCCACTGATCCACCTTCTGAGCGGCGATCTTAAGCCTGCTGTCCCAGTTTTGTTTGGGGTAATCCCCTTGGCCAAATTCGATGCCGAGAACTTTTGCAGATTCCTGGGGCTCTGGAAGGGCGTCCGGGAGATCAAAACCAGGATCTCCCCCTCCCAGCCAGAGACTCTCGCACTTATCCAGGTTGATCTTGGACCCTGATGCCTCCGAGTAGCGGTCCACCTCTGACATCACCCATTGGCCTTCCTCTTGTGAGGAGACAAACACGGTGACATCATCAGCATACGCTACCGCCCTCAGAGCCAAATCCGGCACCGCCAGGTCCATTCTCACCCCCGCCAACGGTCCACAATCAATCCTCCTAAGGAAAGGATCAATTGCAAACACGTACAGCAACGGGCTCAAAGGACAACCCTGACGGACGCCAGACCCAACCTCAAAAGAGCGGCCAATCCAACCATTCACAAGCGGGAAACTCTCTGCCCCTCCGTACAAGGTCTTAAGCCAATCAACAAACCCCCCCGGCAGGCCATATCTCAGAAGAACAGACCAGAGGTATTCATGGTTAACCCGATCAAACGCTTTTGCCTGATCCAAGGACAGCAAGTACCCCTTCCAGTGGCCAGCCCTACCCTGCTCCACAGCCTCTCGGACACTGAGCACAGAACTAAATGTACTGCGGCCCGGAACAGAGCAATGCTGAGCCCCCGAAAGGAGCCGGGGTGCAAACTCCACCAGCCGGTTAAACAGCACTTTTGCCAGAATCTTTCGGTCCACATTGAGAAGCGCTATGGGACGCCAATTCTCAATGTGGGACGGGTCTTTACCCTTTGACAGGATGATCAGCGCTGACCTCCTCATTGACTTTGGCAGAGTGCCCGAGGATAGACACTCATTAAAAACCCCAGTCAAGAGGGGAACCAAAGTGTCCTTAAAGGTCTTATAGAACTCAGATGTTAAGCCATCCGGACCGGGTGACTTCTTGAGGGCAAGCCCATCAATAGCCATCCTGACTTCCTCTTCCCGGATCATCTCTGTCAAAACGTCAAGAGAGGAGTCTACTCCTGGTTCAGGGACGGTTTCAGCCAAGAAAGCTGATACCTTATCTCGATCTAGATCCTTCCTTCCCAAGAGGTGCGAGTAGAAGGATCTGACGACCTCCAGGATCCCTGATCTGGACCTTTTCAAGGATCCCGTACTATCAATCAGTCCTGAGACTATTTTACTATTCACTGACATCTTGCAGTTTCTGTAAGGGTCGGGCGAGCGGTACTTCCCGTAATCCCTCTCAAAAACCAAAGATGCGTGTCTGTCATACTGGCACTTCATCAACAAGGACTTCACTCTGGAGATATCGTCACGACTACCTCCAGTCGAGACAAGGTTCTCAAGTTTCTTCCTCAGGCCCTGGTACAAACGGTACCTGTTTAGGCTTCTGAGGCCCGAGAGCTGGCGGAAGAATCTCGCAACCCTTTCCTTGAAGATCTCCCACCACTTTGACTTACTGCTACAAAGGCCCAGCAATGGTACCTGGCTCTGAAGAAAATCCTCAAAGGACTGTCTTATCTCCGCTTCTTCCAAGAGAGACGAATTCAGCTTCCAATAGCCTCTGCCCATCAGGGGGGTCTCTGTGACATTCAGAGAAAACAAAATTAAACAGTGATCGGAGAACTCCACCTCAACAACAGACACTGCTGAAGAGACGGCCTCCTCCTTTAAAAAAAAACTATCTATCCTAGACCTACAACTACCCCTATGATAGGTGAATCCCGCGTGGCCTGGGGTGTGCCGGATGTGGACATCCACCAGGCGAGCCTCACTCGCTATGCTATTAAGGGCGACGCTATCATAAGTCAGCTTGTCTCTGGCACCTCCCCTGTCTTGGGGCCTCGTGACAGCATTAAAGTCCCCTCCAAAGACCACCTGCCGACTTGTAAAAAGATAGGGCTTGATCCTCATAAAGAGACACTTCCGGTCCCACTTAGACTGTGGGCCGTAGATGTTAATAAGGCGAAGTTCTTGTCCCTTCATGAGGACATCTAAGATCAGGCACCTCCCCATTTCTAACTCGATAACCTGTCGGCATTCTACCGATGCGGTAAAAAGGACCGCCACTCCGCTATACGGCTCGGCCCCAAGAGACCAGTAGGAGGGCCCATTCCTCCACTCTCTTTTAGCCTTGTAGATAGATGACATATCTGTTAGCCTGGTCTCTTGCAAAAATAAAATATCAGCATTAATATGGGCAAAAAAATCATAGGCCGCAAATCGAGCCGTATCTGACTTTATGCTGGCAACATTAATGGATGCCAGAGTCAACGGAGAGGGTGCCGCCATCAAGGGTGATTGAGTTAGACAGCTTTCTTTTTCCCACCATCCTTCCCATCCACCCCACCACCCTCCTCATCAGATGATGGTTTACCCCTTTTTAGTGAGATGGATGTGTCCATTTTCCCTTTATTTACATTTTCCTCGTCCCCTGACTCTGAGCCAGTCCCCCCCCCCCTGAAGACATAGGTTCCCCAGGGAGACAGGACTCAGGGTCCCCTGTGGGCCCCACCGCAACATCCGGAACCTCACCCCCAGCCTCCTCCTCCGAAGAGGAAATGTCGCGGAGGGCTCGGAACCGGTTGGAGAGACCAATCAGAGGGGGGTCAGTTGTACCTTCCTTTGGCATCTGGCGGGTGGGAGAAGATTTTAAATCTCCCTTTTTCTTATTCCTCCGAGTACCCCGCTTTGTTTCTGCCCATCTCCCTCTGTCCTCATCCGCGCTCTCACCATGGGAGGACAGCGAGGAGACAGTATCCTCCTCTTTGTGGATCCTTCCAGTCTCCTCATCCAGTTCACTATCCCCCAGGGCCTCAGCAGTAACACTGGTCGCAGGAACAGGATCAGAAGCCACCTCAGCTGGCTGATGCTCCTGTGACTCCCGAATCTCCCTATCCCTTTGACGCTTCTTGAGACGCTTCAGTTGGGCAGGCGTCTTCTGCTTACTTTTCTTCCCTGGCCCCTGCACCCCTTCATCCCCGCCAGCCATCCCCCCAGCAGAGTTCACCTCATGGCTTACCCCCACTGGGGCAACAACCGCGTTGACAAAGGAACGAGGGCAGCGACTGAATGGGTGACCTAAGTCACCACACAGGTGACACCTAATCTCTGCACAAGATGCAGCGAGATGGCCTATTTCCCCACACAGAGTGCACTTCTGCACAGTGCAATTGGCACTAAAATGTGTGGGGTCACCACATCTGTGACAGAGCTTCGGCTGACCCTGGTAGAAGATCTGGATACGATCCCTTCCGAGGAAGGTTGCAGATGGTATATGGGTAACGGTGTTTCCTGAAAGCTTAAGCTTGACCATAAACGTCCAGGCCCCTGACCAGATGCCATATTCATCCCTGTTCTTTTTTGGGACCTCCACCACCTCTCCATACCGACCTAGCCACGTCATGATGTCAATACAAGAAAGTGATTCGTTACGGGTTAAAACGGTCACTTTCTTGACATTGTTTTGGCGAGACACCGCCTGAATGGCAAAGTCTCGCCAGCCGGGCTCATTCTTTACCAGCTCATAATTCGACCAGAAGAGCTCAAGCCCCTCTGGCCGAACAAAGCTAATATCGAACTCAGGGGTACCATAAGGATGTATCAAGGCGTAGATGTCAGCTGCCTTAAAGCCCAACTTCAGCAGAAGCTCAACAACTTTAGATCTTGGAGGACATGTATCACTGCCTCTCCACCTCAGCCGGACCACATTCCTTCGGAGACCACCTGGCCCGACTGTTGGGAGGGACCACACAGTATCCCCCCCCTTTCCTCTCGGAAGGCTGAAAGACCATGTCTTTCTATCCAAAAGGATAGATCAACCTCTCTACC
The DNA here is from genome assembly GCF_029499605.1 of Hyla sarda. Classification (NCBI taxonomy): domain Eukaryota; kingdom Metazoa; phylum Chordata; class Amphibia; order Anura; family Hylidae; genus Hyla; species Hyla sarda. Next base: position 53,111 of record NW_026610987.1, read on the forward strand.
CTCTACATTGATTGATCTCTCCCCTCTCCTTAAGGCCCCCAGGAGACGCTGCTGCAAATTGCCCCCCCCCAGAGCCAGAAGACGAGGAAGGTGCCCCCCTCCCCCCAGCGGTGACTTTTGCGTAGCTGCGTACCGGTGCTGCCACCGCTGGGGGTGCAACTGGACCAGGCCCTACATCCCCACCACTAATCTGTGCCCCTTCACCACCCTCCTCCACATAATCCATACTCACACCATTATTGCCTGTTTTAGCTGATGTGCCCCCCATACCTCCACCCGTGCTACAGCCCATACTACAATTCACTCCAACATTAACCTCCTCATTCATACTGGCTGGACCGGTGCGTTCTGGTGCAGATAGTGTACCATCAGCATCACTGGGTACCAGAGCTGGAGCCACCACCACAGGACAGGTCACCAGTCCTTTATACAATGACCGGGAAGCCTGCCTAGCCTGTTTATTAGCGGCCCCAGCCCTGTTTTTACTGGTACCCTCCGCCTCATCAGTACTGGAGTTTTCTGCTCCTGGGCGCCGCTGTTCTGGATTAGCGGCGCCAATACAAAATAAAGGTTTTAGTCCAGTCTTTCTGGGAGGCGAAGACATCTTGGCCCCAGCAGCTCTTTCACGACGACACCGCTGCTCCAAAGGAACAGCAGTGTCAACGTTCAGAGCCACCGGAGCTTCCGCAGCTGACTCTGGCACAAAGCCCCCCCCCCCCTCCCCCCCTCCCGTTAGGGAGCAGCCCAATGTGCCAGAGCCATCCATGCCCATCGCTGGGCAAATATCACTGTCCGACCTCACAGCCGATACATTGTCTGCTCCACCACTGTTACTACAAACAGCGATGGAGCTCACCGCCACACTAGACTCCATACTCTCCCCACTCTCCTGCACTGAGTCCACAGGTGCCTCCTCTGGTAACTCATCCCCAAACGTGAAGTCCTGGAGGCGACCTGGGGACTCCAGGAGCTGGATCTGGGCCATCAGCGCCCCTCCCTGGTGACTGGTGCTGCTCTCATCCCCCGAACCGCCAGAGCCACGGCCAGATGACATCGCCACTTGCCCTGCAGGGAGCCCACTGTATGGGGTCAGATGTTGCAGACCCCCGGGTGGATTTGGCTCAACATTATCGGCCTCCGCAGCGTCTCCTTCCTCCTCCACCCGTGGCTGAAGCCCCCTCAGCCGTCTCTGCTTCTCTCTCTCCATTGTATGAAAGCGGTCTTCATTTAAAAGTTTTTCCCTAAATGGCCCGCTGTTCTCTAAAATAAAAGTTCTCTTCTTCTCCAGTATCCTTATTTCATTTTTCAGCTGTTTAATCCGGGCTGACAGCTCAGCTTTCTGTCGTTTCGCCGCAGTTTCCATCAGGGCTTTTGCTTCCCGTACCTCCTCCTGGAGCCTATACAAGCTGCCCCTTGCTTCCTCATATCCACGGATGTGTTCTGCCACACGAGAGTTATGGGGGACTCCAGACTCCCGGGCCCTAGGCATCCCCCAATCCTCCTCCACACATCCGTGGGCATTTAGCTTTGCTCCAGGAGGAGTATCACAGTCCACATTGTCAGGCCTTGTTGTCACAGTACCTGTGCTTCCGGAACTTCTTGCACTTGTAGTCCCACAACTTGCAGGGCCAGCCTTGCGGCTGCTCTTTGTCTCTACGGGTTCAGGGGTGGCTGGAGATGCATCGCTGCACCTCCTGGCAGAGCGCCTCAACCCGGAGACCTCTGATGCACTTCCTGACGCTGGTCCCTCCACACCTGGTCGCTGGCTCCCCCTGCCCCCCGCGGACCTGATTCGGGGGGCAGGTGTTGGGGTTCTCCTCTCCTCGCTCATGCCTGAACACACGCTCTCCCTCTGGGGAAGGAAGAACGTTGTCCGGCACAGATGACACGGCAGAGCTCAGAGCGCACACACACCAAACAATCCAGCAAACGACTTCCTCCACACTCAGCAGACTCACAGGAAGATGCTCCCTCTAGTGGCCAGACTCCAGAGCTGTACTCACTATTCTGCTGGTGAGGTCACTGTCTACATACATTACTTATCCTGTACTGATCCTGAGTTATATCCTGTAAATCTTTTATTAGAAAAATATAAATCATAACAAAACATAAACCAGCACAACTTTGCCATAACGGAAAACAACAACATTGAAATAACATAAACCCAAACTTTACATTTAAATAAAAGAACAAAAATCCTGCCTAACCGGCCAGCCCAGCTTTCCTACTAGAACTAGAAATATTATAACTACACCTTTCATAGACAAACAACACACTCATAAGAAACATAAATATAGCACTATTTCGCTTTAACTCAAAACACCCAAACTCGGGAAAAATCATACATTACAAATAGAAAACACAACAAGCACTCACACTGCACACCATGTTTTTTTTTTTAAATAATAATAATAATTATAATAATAATAACAACACTATACCACACTCACACATGCACACATATATATCAATATATTAACTACATTTAACCAAGAAACCAAAAATAAATAAATAAATTAAATTCAACTCAAAATACCCAAACTCGGGAAAATATCACAGAAAACACAATACACACATGCTTACACACATCTTTACTACATACTACATATATAAACCAAAGAAAATAAATCCACAACGGGATACTAAAGAAACATTACTACAAAAACAAAACTGGTTCGACTGCCATGTCTATCGCTACTATAAATACTATATACTTTAAAAAAAAAAAAAAAAAAATTTTTTTGTAATAATATAACATTATACATACTATATAAATAACTAACTATATACACTACTATGTACAATACTATACACAAACTATATACACCTATAAATAAACAGAAAACACACCTACAAATATAAAAGAACATTCTACACTAAACTGACCCTTCACCCACACCACCCGCCCTCCTGTACATGGGTCAGAGTTTTTTCCATACAGTTCATAGTCCTCAATGTCCAGTCCACGACTCGCCCATGCCAGGTCCACCAAAAGAAAAGACCACCACCACCCACAAATATACCCTCCCAACCTAGAACTCCTCCCAACCAACTTAACCATTACCAGCTTTAACATACATAAGCAAACAATACAACCCACTTTAGGCCCAAGTTCGGTGCCTGTAAGCCCTTCATAACCATAGCATCTGAAAACAAAACAAAAAGCTAGGGTGCACATGCATTAGCCCACCACCAGGAAGAAGGAAGGCAATCCTGATACATACAAAATGTATATTCTTTCCCTAACTGCACCCTACCTCTCACCCTACCATTATCCCTAAAGATAAACTGACCCTACTATCACCCTAACCCTGTCCCTGCATCACTGTCCCTAACAAAAACAAGGGTACTCTACCCAAAAGGTCTAGTACCTAGGGCACATCAAAAGAAAACCCTCTCCATAGGAGAGAAGCCCTACTGGTACCAAGACTGCCATACTCCAAAGACCTGATCTTCCCGAGGTCACCGGTGATGTTCCTACAGACCTCCACCTCGGAGAGGACTTTGCGCTGATTAGACACTAAACACTGTGCATTCCACGTGTAGTACCTAACCACTAAACTGACTAAAAACAAAGTGCCCCGATCTCGGCCACCCAGGTTCCTGAATGCCCCATAAGCCCACTCTGGATAGGTAAGGCCGGCAAGTTGACTCCAGCCGATGGAAGCGCCCACCCGGTTGTAGACCCCTATATTAAAGGGACAATGAAGCAGGAAATGGTCCATGCTTTCCAGCATGTCCCCGCACTCTTCTCGGGGACATCCCCGGTCATCAGATCTCCTGCACTTCAAATTGTCCCTCACATATAGCTTCCCCTGAAAGCAGCGCCAGGCCAAGTCCCAAAACTTCTGGGGGATCCTTTTCATATTTAAGAGATACAACCCCACCCTCAGATCCCGACCTGGGCAGTCCCTGAGCGCCAGAGGCTTCTGGAAGTGGGTCAACAGAACCCGTTTGTCAAGGAACTGCCTTGACTGGGTCCTGATCTCCCACACTCCCAGACCCTACCGACGTATCGCCTTCAGAGTCGGGGTAGCGTAAGCCGGAAGATGCCCATGGGGCGTACGGAGGTCCTTCACTTGCCCTCCTGTCTCCCATTCCTGGAAGAAAGGCCGAAACCATTCCCTGCAGGAGAGTAACCACGGAGGAGCCCTCTCCGACCAGAGATTTGAGATGTTGGCTTTCAAGAAGGTGTTCGTTAAGAACACCACAGGGTTTACCATAGATAAACCCCCTAGTCTCCTTGTGCGGTACGTAACCTCTCTCTTGACTAGGTTCATCCTGTTCCCCCATAACAGTTGGAAAAACAGGCTGTAGATCCTAGTGTAGTAGGCATCTGGCAAGATACATACACTGCCAAGATAAATAAACAAGGGGAGCAGGATACGATTTGATCAGGTGTACCCTTTCCCTGAGGGTCATAGACCAACCCTTCCACTGATCCACCCTATGAGTGGCATTCTGGAGCTTACCATCCCAGTTTTTGTTGGGATAATCATCCTGGACGAATGTGATGCCCTGAATTTTTGCTGAGTCTTGGGGCCCTGGGAGGGTGTCCGGGAGATCAAAAGTGGGATCTCCCCCTCCCAGCCAGAGACTTTCACACTTATCCCGGTTGATCTTAGACCCGGATGCCTCCGAGTAGCGTTCCACCTCCGACATCACCACATCGACCTCCTCTCTCTGGAGGACACGAAAATGGTGACATCATCAGCGTACACCACCACTCTCTGGGCGACATCCAGCTCCGCCAGACTCATCCCGACTCCCGCCAACGGCCCACAATCTACCCTCCGGACGTAGGGATCAATTGCGAACACGTATAAAAGCGGGCTCAAAGGACAACCCTGACGGACTCCGGACCCCACCTCAAAAGAGCGGCCAGACCACCCGTTCACCAGCGGGAAACTCTCTGCCCCTGCATATAAGGTCTTAAGCCAATTAATAAAAGCACACGGTAAGCCATATCTCAGGAGGACGGACCAGAGGTACTCGTGGTTCACCCGATCAAATGCTTTGGCCTGATCCAGGGACAGCAAGTACCCCTTCCAGAGACCTGCACTACTCCGCTCCACTGCCTCCCGGACACCGAGAACAGCACTTAAGGTGCTTCGGCCTGGAACAGAGCAGTGCTGGGCCCCCGAAAGGAGCCGGGGTGCAAACTTCACCAGCCGATTAAGCAGTATCTCTGCCAGAAGCTTCCTGTCCGTATTGAGAAGAGCTATGGGCCTCCAATTCTCAATACGGCTGGGATCTTTACCCTTTGAGAGAAGAATCAGGGCTGACCTCCTCATTGACTTTGGCAGAGTGCCCGAGGAGAGATACTCATTGAATACCTCAGTCAAGAGGGGAGCTAAAGACTCCTTAAAGGTCTTGTACCACTCGGATGTTAAGCCATCCGGACCTGGTGACTTTTTGGGGGCAAGCCCCTCAATCGCCAGTCTCACTTCCTCTTCCCTGATTTTTTTTGCCAAAACATCAAGAGAGGGGTCTACCCCTGGCTCAGGAATGGTTTCAGCCAGGAAAGCCGACATCCCGTCTCGATCTAGATCCTTCCTTCCCAAGAGATGCGAGTAGAAGGATCTGACGACCTCCAAGATCCCTGATCTGGACCGATTCAGAGATCCTGTACTATCAATCAGTCCTGAAATGACTTTACTACTCACTGACATCTTACAGTTTCTGTAAGGGTCGGGCGAGCGGTACTTCCCGAAATCCCTCTCAAAAACCAAAGATGCGTGCCTATCGTACTGACACCTCATCAGCAAGGACTTCACTCTGGAGATATCCTCCCGGCTACCTCCAGTCGAGACGAGAAGCTCGAGTTTCCTCCTCAGTCCCTGATACAGGCGATACCTATTCAGGGACCTGAGGCTCGAGAGCTGGCGGAAGAACCCCGCAACCCGCTTCTTGAATATCTCCCACCACTCTGACTTACTACTACATAGGCCCAGTAAAGGTACCTGACTCTGAAGAAAATCCTCAAAGGACTGTCTTACCTCTGCTTCCTCCAGGAGGGACGAATTCAGCTTCCAATAACCTTTACCCATCCGAGGGGTCTCTGAAACATTCAGGGAAAACAAAATCATACAGTGACCGGAGAACTCCACCTCAACTACGGACACTGCAGAAGAGACAGCTTCCTCCTTCAAATAAAACCTGTCTATTCTAGACCTGCAGCTACCTCGATGATAGGTGAAACCCGCGTGGCCTGAGGGGCTCCGGATGTGGGCGTCCTCTAGGCGAGCTTCCCTAACTATGCTATTGAGAGCTATGCTATCATAAGCCAACCGATCATTGGAGCCTCTCCTATCTTGGGACCTTGTGACAGTATTGAAATCCCCTCCAAAGATCACCTGTCGGCTTGTAAAAAGAAAGGGCTTAATCCTCATAAAGAGATCTTTGCGGCCCCACTTGGTTTGTGGGGCGTGGATGTTAATAAGTCGGAGCTCTTGCCCCTTCATGAGGACATCTAAGATCAGGCACCTCCCCATTTCTAACTCAATAACCCGTCTGCATTCAACAGGAGCGGTAAAAAGGACCGCCACCCCACTATACGGCTCAGCCGCAAGAGACCAGTGGGAGGGGCCACGCCTCCACTCTCTCCTGGCTTTTACCAGAGAGGCAAGATCTGACAACCTGGTCTCCTGCAGATACAAAATATCGGCTTCAACACGGCCGAGAAAATCAAAGGCTGCGAATCTAGCCTTATCAGACTTTATACTGGCACAGTTAATAGATGCCAGTGTCAATGGGGTGAGTGCCGCCATCATGGGTGATTGAGATAGATGGCCCTAACCCCCTCATTTTTGTTTCTTCTTTACCCCCTCATCCCCAGATGAGGAGGCTTCCTTGTCTTTGGACCGTTTTTTTTTATTCTGACTGGTCCATTTTATAATCCCCATCTCCGCCTGGCTCCGATTTGGCCCCATCCCCTGAGGAAATTGCCCCATCAGGACAGGGCCCAGTTCCCCCTGGAGGCTCCCCCACTTCAGGCACCCCATCCCTGACCCCCCCCCCCCCCTTCAAGGAGGGGGAGGAGATGTCTTCAAGGACAGAGTAACGGTTAGACAGATCAATCAGAGGGGGGCAGGTAAGCTTCCGCTTGGGACCTGGTCCGCAGCACGGGGACTAGAGGGCTCCGACCTCTTCTTTCTCCCTCTACTGCCCTTCTTTTTTGGCCTCTCTTCACCCTCCTCATCCACACTTTCACAGTGGGAGGAATCGGAAAGATTGGCCTTGCTGCCCTCTTCTTTACAGATTCTCCCCATTTCCTCTTCCAGCACATTCTCCCCCAGGGTCTCAGCAGTTTCAGGACTAACCTCAGGAGCAGGGCCAGAAGCTACCCCTGCCACATGGGAACTCTCCAGTTCCCTGCTCCTTCTCCGATTAGCCTCCCGCCTCAGCCTGGCGGGACTTTTCCTCTTCACTGACCCTGTTGCACCTTCACCCGCACCCGTGCCCTCCCCAGCTGAGGCAACATTACTGCTCTCCCCAGCCAAGGTGACCGTCGCACGGGCAAAGGCGCTAGGACAACGGCTGAAAGGGTGTCCTAAGACACCACACAGATGACACCTGATCTGCCTACAGGATGCGGCAAGATGACCTACCCCACCACACAGTGCACAGACCTGCACGGTACAGGCTGCGCTAAAGTGAGTGGGGCTGCCACACCTTTGACAGACCTTGGGCTGCCCCTGGTAGAAAACTTGGATTCTGTCTCTCCCAAGAAAAGCAGCTTATGGGATGTGGGCAACAGTGCTCCCCGAACGCTTCAGTTTGACGGAAAACGTCCAGGCCCCAGACCAGATCCCATGTTCGTCATAGTTCTTTTTTGGCATGTCCGTCACATCCCCATATCAGCTAAGCCAGGTCATAATGTCATAGCAAGATAGTGACTCGTTACGTGTCAAAACGGTCACTTTCTTGGCCAGATTCTGACGGGATATCGCCTTTACGGCGAAATCCCGCCAGCCGGGCTCGCTTTTCACCACCTCATAATTCGACCAGAAAAGTTCCAGACCCTCAGGCCGAACAAAGCTGATGTCAAACTCGGAAGTACCATAGGGGTGGATCAGGGCAAAGATGTCACTTGCCCTGAATTCCATCCGGAGGAGGAGCTCAACCACCTTACCCCGAGGCGGACACGCATCTTCGCCCCTCCACACTAAACGGACCACATTCCTACGGCCACTTTCCTGCCCGGATGTCGGGAGGGACCAGACCACCTCCCCGTTTTGTTCTCGGAAGGCGCCTAAGCCATGTCTTTCTATCCAAAAAGACAGGTCAACCTCACCCCTCCCCTCTACATGGATTGACCTGTCTCCCCTACGTAGAGCCTCCAGGAGGCGCTGTTGCAAGTGACCCCCAGAGCCAGACGGAGATGGGGATCCCCCTGATCCCCTGGCAGTGACGCTGGCATAGCTTCTGGGAGAAGCAGCCACTACCGGGGGGGCAGTCGAACCAGGAACTGACCCAGAGGCCAAACCTGGACCCTTATTCTTAACAGCCATAACACCTCTCTCTGTCATTCCACTACCACTCCTCACCTGTATTTTACTAGCACCCCTCTCTTGCACACTACTTGCACCCCTCTCTTGCACACTACTTGCACCCCTCTCTTGCACACTACTTGCACCCCCCTCATCAACACTGCTACCACAACTCCTCCCATGCACACCACCATAACTCACATTCTGCACATTACCATTTTTATTCACATTTTTCCTTTCACTTTCACTCTTGCGTTCACTCTCCCTTGGTGTGTTACAGACTGGGCTGGCTGGGTCTTTTGCTTCATGTTTAAGGGTTGCCGGTTTCAGGATTGGTGCTGCATAGTTCTTTCTTCCTGTGTCTTTGGGTGCAGACACAGGCTCCGCCTCTGACATGGGTGGCCACGCCCCCGCACAAAAAGACTGTCCCTCCGGACTAACTCCCGCTACAGCTGATGTGCAGGGAACCTCCCACTTTATAGCGGAGTGCCCCCTGGCGCCAGAACCAGTATCAACCACGCCACCTAGGGGACCGCCCCCTGAACCAACAAGGTCCGGCTCCCGGACACTCCCCCCCCTCATAGGAGAGTGCCCTGCGGTGCCAGGACCTGCACCGCCCACTTCAACCAGGGGACCGCCCCCCGAACGGGTGAATCTGCCGCCATTTTCCGGTGCCTGGACACCCTCCCCCCTCACAGGAGGGTGCCCTTTTTTTTCTATAGCACCCGTGGCCATTTTTGGTGCGCTACTGTATCCCCCATGCTGGCCCCGCTCCACTACAGAAACGGGGTCTGGCAGATTGGGGGACCCAGCACCCTGAACCGACTTTTCAGCCGACCCAGACTGCTGGAAGGGAGAAAAGACAAACTTAACTCCTTGTGTCTTCTTCCTCTTCTTGCCCTTTCCTTTCTTCTTCTTCTTTCCCTTCTCCTCTGGGCCCAAATCATCCCCAAAGGAAAAGTTTTCCAGACGGGTGGGGGACTCCTGCATAACAATTGCCCGCAGGAGACCCCCATCTGCCAAGCCGCTTCCATCACTGCAGTCACTGCCGTCATCATCATCATCATCCTCCTCACTGGAGGGAGGTAAGGCCACCTGAGCCGGGTTTACATAGTCCTCACTGAGGGTAAGTGGGGGGGTCTGGGGTAACAGTAGTGGTGGTACACACAGGTCCAGTATCCATATCCCTTTCACTCTAATCCCCCTCCTCACCTCCCTCCATCTCCTCCTCACTCTGGCAGTCATCTTGGTTACTCACTTGTCCTGAGACCTTCATGCTGGAGAAACGATCCTTGTGCACAAGTCTCTCGCTGAGTATACCACCTCCCTCCACAATGTCCGATCTCAGCCTCACAATCTCATCCACCTGTTTCTTCAGAGCTCTCACCTTGGTGGAAAATGCTGCCCTCTTGGTCTTTGCTGCATTGTTTGCTTGGTAACTTGCAAACTTCAGCTCCTCTCTGAGGCCTCTTAGTTGTTTTCCGAGCTGTTCATACTGAGCCATCTTGGCCTGGATTCTGGACCCAAAGCTGGCCAGGGATTCTCTGGGCCCCTTTACCCCCCATTGCTGGGGTTCTGAGGAAACAGATGCAGACTTTCCACTCCGCTGCCTGGATGAGCTTCTGCTGGAAGCTTTGCAGCTCCCAGCTGAGGTCGGGGGAGGGGGCCCCACATGGCTGTGGACTCTGGGGGATCTCCTCACCCCATCCTCACTACTGGCTGTTGCATTTTCCTTTGCACACCCCGCCAGCCGAGAACGGGGGGTGCAAGATGAAGCCCCAGCTTCCCGGGGCTCCATAGCAGGAAAACCTACCCAGGTGTCTGCCACACACCTGGGGAGGGGTGGAAAAAAATCACTGCTTCTCTGGGAAACTCTGGAGCTCAGCAGAACACACCTTCTCTCCAGAGCTGTACTCACTATTCTGCTGGTGAGGTCACTGTGTACATACATTACATTACTTATCCTGTATTGATCCTGAGTTATATCCTGTAGATCTTTTATTAGAAAAATATAAGTCATAACAAAAACACAAAACCAGCACAACTTGGCCATAACTGAAAACAGCAACATGAAATAACATAAACCAAAACTTTACATTTAAAATAAAAGAACATAAATCCTGCCTAACCGGCCAGCCCACTTTTCCTAACAAAAAGAAAAACACACCTTACATAACCAAATATCTAACAACACACTCACATGCATACTCAACTTACATAACCAAAAAAGAAACATAAAAATAGCACTATTTAGCTGTAACTCAAAAACACCCAGACTTGGGAAAAACACACACTACAAAACACACAGAAAACACAACAAGCACTCCCACTACACACCACCACCCCTTTTTTTATATATATATATATATATTTTTTTTGTATTTTTTTTTAAATATTTTTTATTTTTTATTTTTTTTATAATAACACTAATAATAATAATAATACTATGCCACACACATGTATCACAGATCCATAACTTTACAAAGGCATAAAGATAAATTAATCTACAACTCAAAAAACACCCAAACTTGGGAAAAATCACATATTACAAACCGAAAACACAACAAGCACTCCCACTGCACACCAAATTTATATATATATATATATATATATATATATATATATATATATATATATACACACACACTTTTTTTTCCCCTTCCACACACACATATATACATTAGTTTTCTACGTTATCCCACAAGACCTAAACCACAACTGGATACAAAAATTACTACAAAAATAACATCTGGTTCGACTGCCATATCTATCTCTACTATAAACACAATATAAACAATATATAATTCAAAAATCAAGATAAAAAAATAAATAAAATAAAACTAATATATATATATATTTATAATAATTACATGTAATGTACACAATTTATACATATAAACTATATACACTATATACACACCTATTATTATACAGGAAACACACCTAAATATACAATAAAACATCCTACTCTAAACTATCCCTTCACCCACACCACCCGCCCTCCTGTACATGGGTCAGAGTCCACAGTTCTCAATGTCCAGCCACGACTGACCCCTGCCTGGTCCACCAAAAGAAAACCACCACCCACCAAATACACCCACCCAACCTAGAACTCCTCCCAACCAACTTAACCATAACCAACTTTATAACATACATAAACAATATAACCCACACTAGGCCCAAGTTCGGTGCCTGTAAGCCCTTCATAACCTAAACATCGGAAAACAAAACAAAAGGCTATGGTGCACATGCATTAGCCCACCACCAGGAAGAAGGATGGCAATCCTGATACATACAAAAATTTACATACTTTCCCTAACACCTCCCTACCTCTCACCCTATCATTATCCTTAAAATGGAAACTGACCCTACTATCACCCTAACCCTGTCCCCTTACATCACTGTCCCTAACCAAAACAAGGGTACTCTACCCAGAAGGTCTAGTACCTAGGGCACATCAAAAGAAAACCCTCTCCATAGGAGAGAAGCCCTACTGGTACCAAGACTGCCATACTCCAAAGACCTGATCTTCCCGAGGTCACCGGTGATATTCCTACAGACCTCCACCTCGGAGAGGACTTTACGCTGCGTAGACACTAAACACTGTGCGTTCCACATGTGGTACCTAATCACTAAGCTAACTAAGAATAAAGTGCCCCGGTCTCGACCACCCAGGTTCCTGAATGCCCCATAAGCCCACTCCGGGTAGGTAAGGCCGGCAAGTTGACTCCAGCCAATGGAAGCGCCCACCAGTTTGTAAACCCCTATATTAAAGGGACAATGAAGGAGGAAATGGTCCATGCTTTCCAGCGTGTCCACACACTCTTCTCGGGGACAGTCCCGGTCATCAGATCTCCTACACTTCAAATTGTCCCTCACATATAGCTTCCCCTGAAAGCAGCGCCAGGCCAAGTCCCAAAACTTCTGGGGGATCCTTTTCATGTTTAAAAGAAACAACCCCACCCTCAGATCCTGACCTGGGCAGTCGCTGAGCGCCAGAGGCTTCTGGAAGCGGGTCAACAGAACCCGTTTGTCAAGGAACTGCCTTGACTGGGTCCTGATCTCCCACACTCCCAGACCCCACCGACGTATCGCCTTCAGAGTCGGGGTAGCGTAAGCCGGAAGATATCCATGGGGCGTACGGAGGTCCTTCACTTGCCCTCCTGTCTCCCATTCCTGGAAGAAAGGCCGAAACCACTCCCTGTAGGAGAGTACCCACGGAGAAGCCCTCTCTGACCAGAGGTTTGAGATGTTGGCTTTCAAGAAGGTGTTTGTTAAGAACACCACCGGGTTTACCATAGATAAACCCCCTAGTCTCCTCGTGCAGTACGTAACCTCCCTCTTGACTAGGTTCATCCTGTTCCTCCATAACAGTTGGAAAAACAGGCTGTAGACCCTAGTGTAGTAATCCTCTGGTAAGATACATACACTGCCCAGATAGATAAACAAGGGGAGCAGGTACGATTTGATCAGGTGTACCCTTTCCCTGAGGGTCATAGACCAACCCTTCCACTGGTTCACCTTCTGAGTGGCATCATGGAGCTTACCATCCCAGTTTTTGGTGGGATAATCATCCTGGCCGAATGTGATGCCCAAAACTTTTGCTGATTCTTGGGGCCCTGGAAGGGTGCCCGGGAGATCAAACGTGGGATCCCCCCCTCCCAGCCAGAGACTTTCACACTTATCCCGGTTGATCTTAGACCCGGAAGCCTCCGAGTAGCGGTCCACCTCTGACATCACCACATCGACCTCCCCCCTCGAGGAGACGAAAATGGTGACATCATCAGCATACGCCACCACTCTCTGGGCGACATCCGGCTCTGCCAGACTCATCCCGACTCCCGCCAATGGTCCACAATCTACCCTCCGGACGAAGGGATCGATTGCGAACACGTATAACAGCGGGCTCAAAGGACAACCCTGACGGACTCCGGACCCCACCACAAAAGAGCGGCCAGACCAACCGTTCACCAGCGGGAAACTCTCTGCCCCTGCATACAAGATCTTGAGCCAATTAACAAAAGTACTCGGTAAGCCATATCTCAGAAGGACGGACCAGATGTAGTCATGGTTCACCCGATCAAATGCTTTGGCCTGATCCAAGGACAGTAAGTACCCCTTCCAGAGACCCGCACTGCTCCGCTCCACTGCCTCCCTGACACTCAGGACAGCACTTAAGGTGCTTCGGCCTGGAACAGAGCAGTGCTGGGCCCCCAAAAGGAGCCGGGGTGCAAACTCCACCAACCGATTAAACAGTATCTTGGCCAGAAGCTTCCTGTCCGTATTGAGAAGAGCTATGGGCCTCCAATTCTCAATCCGGCTAGGATCTTTACCCTTTGAGAGAAGAATCAGGGCTGACCTCCTCATTGACCTAGGCAGAGTGCCCGAGGAGAGACACTCATTGAATACCACAGTCAAGAGGGGAGCTAAAGACTCCTTAAAGGTCTTGTACCACTCGGATGTTAAGCCATCCGGACCTGGCGACTTCTTGGGGGCAAGCCCCTCGATCGCCAATCTCACTTCCTCTTCCTTAATTTCTTCTGCCAAAGACCAAGAGAGGGGTCTACCCCTGGCTCAGGAATGGTTTCAGCCAGGAAAGCCGACATCTTGTCCCGATCTAGATCCTTGCTCCCCAAGAGGTGCAAGTAGAAGGATCTGACGACCTCCAGGATCCCTGATCTGGACCGATTCAGAGATCCCATACTATCAATCAGTCCTGAGATGATTTTACTACTCACTGACATCTTGCAGTTTCTGTAAGGGTCGGGCGAGCGGTACTTCCCAAAATCCCTCTCAAAAACCAAAGATGCGTGCCTATCATACTGACACCTCATCAGCATGGACTTCACTCTGGAGATATCCTCCCGGCTACCTCCAGTCGAGACGAGAAGCTCGAGTTTCCTCCTCAGACCCTGATACAAGCAATACCTGTTCAGGGACCTGAGGCTCGAGAGCTGGCGGAAGAACCCCGCAACCCGCTTCTTGAATATCTCCCACCACTCTGACTTACTACTACAAAGGTCCAGTAAAGGTACCTGACTCTGAAGAAAATCCTCAAAGGACTGTCTTATCTCCGCTTCCTCCAGGAGGGACGAATTCAGCTTCCAATAACCTTTACCCATCCGGGGGGTCCCTGAAACATTCATGGAAAACAAAATCATACAGTGATCGGAGAACTCCACCTCAACCACGGACACTGCGGAAGAGACGGCTTCCTCCTTTAAATAAAACCTGTCTATCCTAGACCTGCAGCTACCTCGATGATAGGTGAAACCCGCGTGGCCTGAGGGGCACCGGATGTGGGCGTCCTCTAGGCGAGCTTCCCTAACTATATTATTGAGAGCTATGCTATCGTAAGCCAGCGGACCATTGGAACCTCTCCTATCTTGGGACCTTGTGACAGTATTGAAGTCCCCTCCAAAGATCACTTGCCGGCTAGTAAAAAGGAAGGGCTTGATCCTCATAAAGAGATCTTTGCGGCCCCACTTGGTTTGTGGGGCGTAGATGTTAATGAGCCGGAGCTCCTGTCCCTTCATGAGGACATCTAAGATCAGGCACCTCCCCATTTCTAACTCAATAACCCGTCTGCATTCAACCGGAGCGGTAAAAAGGACCGCCACCCCACTATACGGCTCAGCCGCAAGAGACCAGTGGGAGGGCCCGTGCCTCCACTCTCTCCTGGCTTTTACCAGGGAGGCTAGATCTGACAACCTGGTCTCCTGCAGATACAAAATATCGGCTTCAACACGGCCGAGAAAATCAAAGGCTGCGAATCTAGCCGTATCAGACTTTATACTGGCACAGTTAATAGATGCCAGCGTCAATGGGGTGAGTGCCGCCATCATGGGTGATTGAGTTAGACGACCCTAACCCCCTCATTTCTGTCTTTTCTTTAGCCCCTCATCCCCAGACGAGGAGGCTTCTTTCTCTTTTAGTCTTTTTTTAGACTCTGATTGGTCCATTTTTGAATCCCCATCTCCGTCTGGCTCTGGTTTGGCCCCATCCCCTGAGGAAACTGCCCCATCAGGACAGGGCCCAGTTCCCCCCGGAGGCTCCCCCACTTTAGGTACCCCATCCTCGACCACCCCCTCCAAAGAGGGGGAGGAGATGTCATCAAGGACAGAGTACCGGTTAGACAGATCAATCAGAGGGGGGGCAGGTAGGCTTCCGCTTGGGACCTGGTCCGTAGCACGGGGACTAGAGGGCTCCGACCTCTTCTTTTACCTTTTATTGCCCTTCTTTTTTGGCCGCTCTTCACCTTCCTCATCCACACTTTCATAGTGGGAGGAATCGGAAAGATCGGCCTTGCTGCCCTCTTCTCCACAGATTCTCCTCACTTCCTCCTCCAGCACATTTTCCTCCAGGGCCTCAGCAGTTTCAGGACTAACCTCTGGAGCAGGGTCAGAAGCTACCCCTGCCACATGGGAACTCTCCAGTTCCCTGCTCCTTCTGCGATTAGCCTCCCGCCTCAGCTTGGCGGGACTTTTCCTCTTCACTGACCCTGTTGCACCTTCACCCGCACTCGTGCCCTCCCCAGCTGAGGCAACATTACTGCTCTCCCCAGCCAAGGTGACAGTTGCCCGGGCAAAAGCGCTAGGACAACGGCTGAAAGGGTGTCCTAAGACACCACACAGATGACACCGGATCTGCCGACAGGATGCGGCAAGATGACCTACCCCACCGCACAGTGCACAGACCTGCACGGTACAGGCTGCGCTAAAGTGGGTGGGGCTGCCACATCTGTGACAGACCTTGGGCTGCCCCTGGTAGAAAACTTGGATTCTGTCTCTCCCAAGAAAAGCAGCTGATGGGATGTGGGCAACAGTGCTCCCCGAACGCTTCAGTTTGACGGAAAACATCCAGGCCCGAGACCAGATCCCATGTTCGTCATAGTTCTTTTTTGGCATGTCCGTCACATCCCCATATCGGCTGAGCCAGGTCATGATGTCACAGCAAGATAGTGACTCGTTACGTGTCAATACGGTCACTTTCTTGGCCAGATTCTGACGGGATATGGCCTTTACGGCGAAATCCCGCCAGCCGGGCTCACTCTTCACCACCTCATAGTTCGACCAGAAGAGTTCCAAACCCTCCGGCCGAACGAAGCTGATGTCAAATTCGGAAGTATCGTAGGGGTGGATCAGGGCAAAGATGTCACTTGCCCTGAATTCCATCCGGAGGAGGAGCTCAACCACCTTACCCCGAGGCGGACACGCATCTTCGCCCCTCCACACTAAACGGACCACATTCCTACGGCCACTTTCCTGCCCGGATGTCGGGAGGGACCAGACCACCTCCCCGTTTTGTTCTCGGAAGGCGCCTAAGCCGTGTCTTTCTATCCAAAAAGACAGGTCAACCTCACCCCTCCCCTCTACATGGATTGACCTGTCTCCCCTACGTAGAGCCTCCAGGAGGCGCTGTTGCAAGTGACCCCCAGAGCCAGATGGAGATGGGGATCCCCCTGATCCCCCGGCAGTGACGCTGGCATAGCTTCTGGGAGAAGCAGCCACTACCGGGGGGCAGTCGAACCAGGACCTGACCCAGATCCCAAACCAGGACCCTTGTTCTTAGCTGAGGTGTCAGTCAAACCTCTCTCTGGCATTCCACTACCACTCCTCACCTGCATTCCACTTGCACCCCTCTCTTGCACTCCACTTACACCCCTCTCTTGCACTCCACTTGTACCCCTCTCTTGCACTCCACTTGCACCCCTCTCTTGCACTCCCCTTGCACCCCTCTCTTGCACTCCCCTTGCACCCTTCTCTTGCATCCCACTTGCACCCCCCTCATCCACACTGCTACCACAACTCCTCCCATGCGCACTACCATAACTCACACTCTGGACATTACCATTGTTCCACACATTTTTGCTCTCACTTTCACTCTTGCCTACACTCTGTATATTACAGGCTGGGCTGGCTGGGTCTATTGCATTATGTATAAGGGTCGCCGGTTTCAGGACTAGGGTTGCATTTCCAGTCTTCTGGGGTGCAGACACAGGCTCCGCCTCTGATATGGATGGCCCCGCCCCCTCACACGAAGTCATGGATTTTGGCAGGAGCTGTCCCTTCGGACGCACTCCTGCCCCGCCTATTGCAGCTGACGTGCAGGGAACCTCCCCCTTTACAGGTGAGTGCCCCGCAGCGCCAGAAACGGTACCAACCGGACATAGGGGACCGCCCCCTGAACCACCAAGGTCTGGTGCCCTGCAGCGCCAGGACTTGTACCGCTCACTTCAACCCGGGGAATGCCCCCTGAACGGGAGAAACTACCGCCATTTTCTGGTGCCTGGACACCCTCCCCCCTCACAGGAGGGTGCCCTTTATTTTCTATAGCACCCGCGGACATTTTGGGTGCACTACTGTATCCCCCATGCTGGCCCGGTTCCACTACAGAAACGGGGTCTGGCAGATTGGGGGACCCAGCACCCTGAACTGACTTCTCAGCCAGCCCAGACTGCTGGAGGGGAGAAAACACAAACTTTATCTGCCCTTCAGTTTTTTTCCTCTTCTTGCCCTTTTTTTTATTCCTCCTCTTCTCCTCTGGGCCCAGATCTTCTCCAAAAGAAAAATTTTCCAGACGGGTGGGGGACTCCTGCATCACAATCGCCCGCAGGAGACCCCCATCCGCCAAGCCGCTGCCTTCACCACAGTCACTGCCATCACCGTCCTCATCCTCGCTGGAGGGAGGTAAGGCCACCTGAGCTGCCATTATGTAGTCCTCACTCAGGGTAAGCGGGGGCAACATTGGTGGCACCAACAGAACCCATGTCCATATCCCCCCCACTCACATTGCCCTCCTCACCTCCATCACCTTCCTCCATCTCCTCCTCCTCACTCTGGAAGTCATCATGCAGTTTTTCTGAACCTCTGGAAGCACGCATGTTGGAGAACCTTTCCTTATTGATCAGCTTCTCACCGAGGAATCCAGCTCCAGCCACAATGTCCGACCTCAGCTGCACCAGATCCTCCACCTCTTTCTTTAATGATCTCACCTTTGCAGTGAATGCTGCTCTCTTGGTCTTGGCTGCTGTATCTGCCTGGTAAGACACAAGCTTCAGCTCTTCCCTCAGGCCTCTGAGCTGTTTGCCGAGTTGCTCATATTCTGCCATCTTAGCCTGGATTCTGGATCCGAAGGTAGCCAGGGATTCTCTGGGCCCCTTTACTCCCCATTGCTGGGGTTCAGAGGAACCAGACACCTTAGCCTTTCCTGCACTCCTTTGCCTGGAGACACTTTTGCTGGAAGCTTTGCAGCTTCCAGCAGGGGATGGGGGAGGGGGGGGGGATGTTGTGGGTCCTGGCTGAACGCCTCATCCCATCCTGGCTACTGGCCGTCGCATGCTCCCTCACACTCCCAGCCGGCCATAAACGGGGAGTGGACGATGGAATTCTGGGGTCCATAGCAGGAAAAACCTACCCAGGCGCCTGCCACACACCTGGGTAGGGGCGGTGAAAACGCTGCTTCACTGGAAGTCTCTGGAAGTCACAGGAGCTCAGACACACCCAACCTCTCTCCAGAGCTGTACTCACTATTCTGCTGGTGAGGTCATTGTGTACATACATTACATTACTGATCCTGTACTGATCCCGAGTGTGTGTGGGATGGGGGTGGGGGACCGGGGGGCCCCAAAAAAAATTTGCTTACCCAGGGTCCAATCAAAATTAAAGACGGCCCTGTCCATTATACATACACTGTACAGCAATCATACATCCATTATACATACACTGTGTCTGTGACTGTACAACAATCATACATCCAATCCATTATTAATGGATTGGATGTATGATTGCTGTACAGTCACAGTGTATGTATAATGGAGGTATGATTGCTGTACAGTGTATGTATAATGGAGGTATGCTTGCTGTACAGTGTATGTATAATGGAGGTATGCTTGCTGTACAGTGTATGTATAATGGAGGTATGCTTGCTGTACAGTGTATGTATAATGGATGTATGATTGCTGTACAGTCAGTGTATGTATAATGGAGGTATGCTTGCTGTACAGTCACAGTGTATGTATAATGGAGGTATGATTGCTGTACAGTGTATGTATAATGGAAGTATGCTTGCTGTACAGTGTATGTATAATGGAGGTATGATTGCTGTACAGTGTATGTATAATGGAGGTATGATTGCTGTACAGTGTATGTATAATGGAGGTATGCTTGCTGTACAGTGTATGTATAATGGATGTATGATTGCTGTACAGTGTATGTATAATGGATGTATGATTGCTGTACAGTCACAGTGTATGTATAATGGAGGTATGCTTGCTGTACAGTGTATGTATAATGGATGTATGATTGCTGTACAGTCACAGTGTATGTATAATGAAGGTACGCTTGCTGTACAGTGTATGTATAATGGATGTTTGATTGCTGTACAGTCACAGTGTATGTTTAATGGATGTATGATTGCTGTACAGTCAGTGTATGTATAATGGATGTATGATTGCTGTACAGTGTATGTATAATGGAGGTATGCTTGCTGTACAGTGTATGTATAATGGATGTATGATTGCTGTACAGTGTATGTATAATGAATGTATGCTTGCTGTACAGTGTATGTATAATGGAGGTATGCTTGCTGTACAGTGTATGTATAATGGATGTATGATTGCTGTACAGTGTATGTATACTGAATGTATGATTGCTGTACAGTGTATGTATAATGGAGGTATGCTTGCTTTACAGTGTATGTATAATGGATGTATGATTGCTGTACAGTGTATGTATAATGGAGGTATGATTGCTGTACAGTGTATGTATAATGAATGTATGATTGCTGTACAGTGTATGTATAATGGAGGTATAATTGCTGTACAGTGTATGTATAATGAATGTATGATTGCTGTACAGTGTATGTATAATGGATGTATGATTGCTGTACAGTGTATGTATAATGGATGTATGATTGCTGTACAGTGTATGTATAATGGAGGTATGATTGCTGTACAGTGTATGTATAATTAATGTATGATTGCTGTACAGTGTATGTATAATGGAGGTATAATTGCTGTACAGTGTATGTATAATGAATGTATGATTGCTGTACAGTGTATGTATAATGGAGGTATGATTGCTGTACAGTGTATGTATAATGGATGTATGATTGCTGTACAGTGTATGTATAATGGATGTATGATTGCTGTACAGTGTATGTATAATGGAGGTATAATTGCTGTACAGTGTATGTATAATGGATGTATGATTGATGTACAGTGTATGTATAATGGATGTATGATTGCTGTACAGTGTATGTATAATGAATGTATGATTGCTGTACAGTGTATGTATAATGGAGGTATAATTGCTGTACAGTGTATGTATAATGAATGTATGATTGCTGTACAGTGTATGTATAATGGAGGTATGATTGCTGTACAGTGTATGTATAATGGAGGTATGATTGCTGTACAGTGTATGTATAATGGATGTATGATTGCTGTACAGTGTATGTATAATGGAGGTATGATTGCTGTACAGTGTATGTATAATGAATGTATGATTGCTGTACAGTGTATGTATAATGGAGGTATGATTGCTGTACAGTGCATGTATAATGGAGGTATGATTGCTGTACAGTGTATGTATAATGAATGTATGATTGCTGTACAGTGTATGTATAATGGAGGTATGATTGCTGTACAGTGTATGTTTAATGGATGTATGATTGCTGTACAGTGTATGTATAATAAATGTATGATTGCTGTACAGTGTATGTATAATGGAGGTATGATTGCTGTACAGTGTATGTATAATGGATGTATGATTGTTGTACAGTGTATGTATAATGAATGTATGATTGCTGTACAGTGTATGTATAATGGAGGTATGATTGCTGTACAGTGTATATAAATGAATGTATGATTGCTGTACAGTGTATGTATAATGGAGATATGCTTGCTGTACAGGGTATGTATAATGGATGTATGATTGCTGTACAGTGTATGTATAATGGATGTATGATTGCTGTACAGTGTATGTATACTGAATGTATGATTGCTGTACAGTGTATGTATAATGGAGGTATGATTGCTGTACAGTGTATGTATAATGGAGGTATGATTGCTGTACAGTGTATGTATAATGAATGTATGATTGCTGTACAGTGTATGTATAATGGATGTATGATTGCTGTACAGTGTATGTATAATGAATGTATGATTGCTGTACAGTGTATGTATAATGGAGGTATGCTTGCTGTACAGTGTATGTATAATGGATGTATGATTGCTGTACAGTGTATGTATAATGAATGTATGATTGCTGTACAGTGTATGTATAATGGATGTGTGATTGCTGTACAGTGTATGTATAATGAATGTATGATTGCTGTACAGTGTATGTATAATGGAGGTATGCTTGCTGTACAGTGTATGTATAATGGAGGTATGCTTGCTGTACAGTGTATGTATAATGGATGTATGATTGCTGTACAGTGTATGTATACTGAATGTATGATTGCTGTACAGTGTATGTATAATGGAGGTATGCTTGCTTTACAGTGTATGTATAATGGATGTATGATTGCTGTACAGTGTATGTATAATGAATGTATGATTGCTGTACAGTGTATGTATAATGGAGGTATAATTGCTGTACAGTGTATGTATAATGAATGTATGATTGCTGTACAGTGTATGTATAATGGATGTATGATTGCTGTACAGTGTATGTATAATGAATGTATGATTGCTGTACAGTGTATGTATAATGGAGGTATGCTTGCTGTACAGTGTATGTATAATGGATGTATGATTGCTGTACAGTGTATGTATAATTAATGTATGCTTGCTGTACAGTGTATGTATAATGGATGTATGATTGCTGTACAGTCACAGTGTATGTATAATGGAGGTATGCTTGCTGTACAGTGTATGTATAATGGAGGTACGCTTGCTGTACAGTGTATGTATAATGGATGTACGCTTGCTGTACAGTGTATGTATAATGGATGTATGATTGCTGTACAGTCACAGTGTATGTATAATGGATGTATGATTGCTGTACAGTCAGTGTATGTATAATGGATGTATGATTGCTGTACAGTGTATGTATAATGGATGTATGATTGCTGTACAGTCACAGTGTATGTATAATGGATGTATGATTGCTGTACAGTGTATGTATAATGGATGTATGATTGCTGTACAGTGTATGTATAATGAATATATGATTGCTGTACAGTGTATGTATAATGGATGTATGATTGCTGTACAGACAGTGTATGTATAATGGATGTATGATTGCTGTACAGTGTATGTATAATGAATGTATGGTTGCTGTACAGTGTATGTATAATGGATGTATTATTGCTGTACAGTCACAGTGTATGTATAATGAATGTATGCTTGCTGTACAGTGTATGTATAATGGATGTATGATTGCTGTACAGTGTATGTATAATGAATGTATGATTGCTGTACAGTGTATGTATAATGGATGTATGATTGCTGTACAGTGTATGTATAATGAATGTATGATTGCTGTACAGTGTATGTATAATGGAGGTATGCTTGCTGTACAGTGTATGTATAATGGATGTATGATTGCTGTACAGTGTATGTATAATGAATGTATGATTGCTGTACAGTGTATGTATAATGGATGTGTGATTGCTGTACAGTGTATGTATAATGAATGTATGATTGCTGTACAGTGTATGTATAATGGAGGTATGCTTGCTGTACAGTGTATGTATAATGGAGGTATGCTTGCTGTACAGTGTATGTATAATTGCTGTACAGTGTATGTATACTGAATGTATGATTGCTGTACAGTGTATGTATAATGGAGGTATGCTTGCTTTACAGTGTATGTATAATGGATGTATGATTGCTGTACAGTGTATGTATAATGAATGTATGATTGCTGTACAGTGTATGTATAATGGAGGTATAATTGCTGTACAGTGTATGTATAATGAATGTATGATTGCTGTACAGTGTATGTATAATGGATGTATGATTGCTGTACAGTGTATGTATAATGGATGTATGATTGCTGTACAGTGTATGTATAATGGAGGTATGATTGCTGTACAGTGTATGTATAATTAATGTATGATTGCTGTACAGTGTATGTATAATGGAGGTATAATTGCTGTACAGTGTATGTATAATGAATGTATGATTGCTGTACAGTGTATGTATAATGGAGGTATGATTGCTGTACAGTGTATGTATAATGGATGTATGATTGCTGTACAGTGTATGTATAATGGATGTATGATTGCTGTACAGTGTATGTATAATGGATGTATGATTGCTGTACAGTGTATGTATAATGGAGGTATAATTGCTGTACAGTGTATGTATAATGGATGTATGATTGATGTACAGTGTATGTATAATGGATGTATGATTGCTGTACAGTGTATGTATAATGAATGTATGATTGCTGTACAGTGTATGTATAATGGAGGTATAATTGCTGTACAGTGTATGTATAATGAATGTATGATTGCTGTACAGTGTATGTATAATGGAGGTATGATTGCTGTACAGTGTATGTATAATGGAGGTATGATTGCTGTACAGTGTATGTATAATGGATGTATGATTGCTGTACAGTGTATGTATAATGGAGGTATGATTGCTGTACAGTGTATGTATAATGAATGTATGATTGCTGTACAGTGTATGTATAATGGAGGTATGATTGCTGTACAGTGTATGTATAATGGAGGTATGATTGCTGTACAGTGTATGTATAATGAATGTATGATTGCTGTACAGTGTATGTATAATGGAGGTATGATTGCTGTACAGTGTATGTTTAATGGATGTATGATTGCTGTACAGTGTATGTATAATGAATGTATGATTGCTGTACAGTGTATGTATAATGGAGGTATGATTGCTGTACAGTGTATGTATAATGGATGTATGATTGTTGTACAGTGTATGTATAATGAATGTATGATTGCTGTACAGTGTATGTATAATGGAGGTATGATTGCTGTACAGTGTATATAAATGAATGTATGATTGCTGTACAGTGTATGTATAATGGAGATATGCTTGCTGTACAGGGTATGTATAATGGATGTATGATTGCTGTACAGTGTATGTATAATGGATGTATGATTGCTGTACAGTGTATGTATACTGAATGTATGATTGCTGCACAGTGTATGTATAATGGAGGTATGATTGCTGTACAGTGTATGTATAATGGAGGTATGATTGCTGTACAGTGTATGTATAATGGATGTATGATTGCTGTACAGTGTATGTATACTGAATGTATGATTGCTGTACAGTGTATGTATAATGGAGGTATGATTGCTGTACAGACACAGTGTATGTATAATGGATGTATGATTGCTGTACAGTGTATGTATAATGGAGGTATGATTGCTGTACAGTGTATGTATAATGGAGGTATGATTGCTGTACAGTGTATGTATAATGGAGGTATGATTGCTGTACAGTGTATGTATAATGGAGGTATGATTGCTGTACAGTGTATGTATAATGGAGGTATGATTGCTGTACAGTGTATGTATAATGGATGTATGATTGCTGTACAGTGTATGTATAATGGATGTATGATTGCTGTACAGTGTATGTATAATGGAGGTATGATTGCTGTACAGTGTATGTATAATGGAGCCTCCAATCTAAAAAAAAGCCTCCAATCCCCCAAAAAGTTTTAATAAAGTTTTTCATTTTGTTTGTATTGATATTTATATGAGTGTAGGTCTGTTTATGTATGTGTGCATGCAAGCAAGAGGGGCTGAAACGTCGCACTGTTTGACATGTGGAATAAATAGTTATTTTTTGGATATTTGGAGTGCCGCACCATTTTAGAAGTTATCAATTGGCTGTGATCGAGCCTGAGGAGCTGGCACCCGCCTACTGTGGTAAAGTAGTGCTGCATTTTTTTGGACATTTATATATATATATATATATATATATATCTATATAAACACACACACGCGTGTGCGGCATGAGTTTGTGCTTTAGGGTGCACACCCTAATGCAATAGACTGTGCACGCCTATGCGTACACTCCTCTACACCCCTCTGTCACCCATGTACACTCCTCTACACCCCTCTGTCACCCATGTACACTCCTCTATACCCCTCTGTCACCCATGTACACTCCTCTACACCCCTCTGTCACTCATGTACACTCCTCTACACCCCTCTGTCACCCATGTACACTCCTCTACACCCCTCTGTCACCCATGTACACTCCTCTACACCCCTCTGTCACCCATGTACACTCCTCTATACCCCTCTGTCACCCATGTACACTCCTCTACACCCCTCTGTCACTCATGTACACTCCTCTACACCCCTCTATCACCCATGTACACTCCTCTACACCCCTCTGTCACCCATGTACACTCCTCTACACCCATCTATCACCCATGTACACTCCTCTACACCCCTCTGTCACTCATGTACACTCCTCTACACCCATCTATCACCCATGCTCACTCCTCTACACCCCTCTGTCACCCATGTACACTCCTCTATACCCCTATGTCACCCATATGCACTCCTCTCTACCCCTCTGTCACCCATGTACACTCCTCTACACCCATCTATCGCCCATGTACACTCCTCTACACCTCTCTGTCACCCATGTACACTCCTCTACACCCATCTATCACCCATGTACACTCCTCTACACCCCTCTGTCACCCATGTACACTTCTCTACACACCTTTGTCACCCATGTACGCTCCTCTACACCCCTCTGTCACCCATGTACACCCATCTATCACACATGTACACTCCTCTGTCACCCAGGTACATTCCTCAACACCCCTCTGTCACCCATATACACTCCTCTCTACCCCTCTGTCACCCATGTACACTCCTCTACACCCCTGTCACCCATGTAAGCTCCTATACACCCCTTTGTACATTCCTCTACACCCCTTTCACCCATGTATGCTCCTCTACACCCCTGTCACCCATGTACACTCCTCTACACTCCTGTCACCCATGTACACTCTTCTGCACCCCTCTGTCACCCATGTACACTCCTCTATACCCCTCTGTCACTCATGTACACTCCTCTACACCCCTCTGTCACCCATGTACACCCATCTGTCACCCATGTACACTCCTCTACACCCCTCTTTCACCCATGTACACTCCTCTACACCCTTCTGTCACCCATGTACACCCATCTGTCACCCATGTACACTCCTCTACACCCATCTGTCACCCATGTACACCCATCTGTCACCCATGTACACTCCTCTACACCCCTCTGTCACCCATGTACACCCATCTGTCACCCATGTACACTCCTCTATACCCCTCTGTCACTCATGTACACTCCTCTATACCCCTCTGTCACCCATGTACACTCCTCTACACCCCTGTCACCCATGTACACCCATCTGTCACCCATGTACACTCCTCTACACCCCTCTGTCACCCATGTACACCCATCTGTCACCCATGTACACTCCTCTACACCCCTCTGTCACCCATGTACACCCATCTGTCACTCATGTACACTCCTCTAAACCCCTCTGTACACTCCTCTACACCCCTCTGTCACCCATGTACACCCATCTGTCACTCATGTACACTCCTCTAAACCCCTCTGTACACTCCTCTACACCCCTGTCACCCATGTATGCTCCTCTACACCCCTGTCACCCATGTACGCTCCTCTACACCCCTGTCACCCATGTATGCTCCTCTACACCCCTGTCACCCATGTACGCTCCTCTACACCACTGTCACCCATGTACGCTTTTCTACACCCCTCTCTACACCCCTCTGTACACTCCTCTACACCCCTCTACACCCCTCTGTCACCCATGTCCACCCCTCTACACCCCTCTGTCACCCATGTCCACCCCTCTGTCACCCATGTCCACTCTTCTACACACCTCTGTCACCCATGTAAAAAAAAAAAGAAAAAAAAGTTTGGCGCCTAATAGGTTTGTTTTGCAGGTTTAACGGTGAAGAATTGTGGGTGGAAGAAATCGTGATGATGGCCCAGACCAGATGGAGAAGAGAAGGCAACGATGCAAATTAGAGAAGACGTCATTGGTGAGTTGCTGTATAAAGCAGCACTTTAAACTACATACTCACTGATAAATAGATATAGTGCATTGCGTTTTTTACCGTTTTATCCTTTTTTTTTTTTTCCGCTGCTCGTCAACCTCGGTAGCGGTGCCCCGTGGAAAATTTTTTTCCAAGGTGTGCCCCGACCCGAAAAAGGTTGGGAAACACTGGTATATACATACATTCATATATATGGGATACAATACAGGAATATGGGTGCACTACTGTGGTAGATGTAAACAATACATTGGCTATCCCTCAACACTGATGTTAAAATTGAGACATTCGCCAGTGTATCCTTATATGAAGGACACACCAGAGCCCGCACACCAACGCCAAGGTTTCTCAAATTGGTGCGAGACCTAACGCTAATCCTACCTGTGCTTGATAAGCAAAACAGGGGCCAGTGGGCAATTACGGCAGCATTCGGTTGACTCACAACTTCCTCCCAGATACCCTCCAGCGTGACTGAGCACACATGCAATGGGAGGAGGGAGGCAAGCTGCAAGCCCCACCTGAGTTGGCTAATATGGGTGCCTGGCCTCACAGGTGCTACCTTAATGCTGCCTTGTAGATATTCAAGGAGCATTAATGTTGGAGTTTACACACCTCCAAATATAAAATTTAAACAAACAACAAAAAACGTGGTCTCAAATGGCTGGAGGTGCTCAACCCCAAATGCGGTTGTGCATTTATACTGGGGGAGCAGATCCTGCCCTTGTAGTCCGTTGCTAGGGGCGATCCCCAGCATAAAAATGCATACAATGGAGGATGCCTGCAGCGGACTACAAGTGCCACAAGTGTGGTCAGTATATAGTATACATTCATATATATTGGGGTCAGTATATAGTATACATTCATATATATGGGGGTCAGTATATAGTATACATTCATATATATGGGGTCAGTATATAGTATACATTCATATATATGGGGGTCAGTATATAGTATACATTCATATATATGGGGGTCAGTATATAGTATACATTCATATATATGTGGGTCAGTATATAGTATACATTCATATATATGGGGTCAGTATATAGTATACATTCATATATATGGGGTCAGTATATAGTATACATTCACATATATGGGGGTCAGTATATAGTATACATTCATATATATGGGGGTCAGTATATAGTATACATTCATATATATGGGGGTCAGTATATAGTATACATTCATATATATGGGATCAGTATATAATATACATTCATATATGGGGGTCAGTATATAGTATACATTCATATATATGGGGGTCAGTATATAGTATACATTCATATATATGGGGGTCAGTATATAGTATACATTCATATATATGGGGGTCAGTATATAGTATACATTCATATATATGGGGGTCAGTATATAGTATACATTCATATATATGGGGGTCAGTATATAGTATACATTCATATATATGGGGGTCAGTATATAGTATACATTCATATATGGGGGTCAGTATATAGTATACATTCATATATATGGGGGTCAGTATATAGTATACATTCATATATATGGGGGTCAGTATATAGTATACATTCATATATATGGGGGTCAGTTTATAGTATAAATTCATTTGTGGGGACAAGTATATAGTACATTTTTATGTGGGGTCATTATTAGTGTTGAGCGGCATAGGCCATATTCGAATTCGCGATATATTTTCGCATAAGCAAAAATTAGCATAAACAAAAATTTGCATGGGCGAAAGTTACCATATGTGAAAAATTTGCATAAACGAAAATTTGCTTATGCAAATTTTCCCATATGCGAAAATTTAGATCCTTCTTTACACCACGCAAGCTGGAAGCAGAGAGGGATGATCACTGTGATGTGTACTGTGGGGGAAAAAAACAATATTCGTAATTTCGAATATATAGTGCTATATTGGTGAATATTCGCGAATTCGCGCATTGCGAATATTTGCGAGCAACACTGGTGTTGACCACCAGACGAAGGGGCAGCCGACACGCCCCCTCAAAAAAAGTGCTATGGCAGAGCCAGAGATATCCAAAGGCAGCGCTGCATCAGTCCCCCAAAAAATGTGAGTTCCTGGATTTAAATATCTATATTCAGGATGGCTGTTCGCATACTGCCAACTATTTTAAGGAGGTGAATGCAAACAGATACCTCGACTTTAACAGTTGCCATCTTAAATAATGGAAGAAGAACATTCCATTCGGTCAAATGAAAAGAATCCGAAGGAATTGTTCTTCCACACAAAAATACCTACAACAACTAGAGAACCTGGAGGATGGTTTTAAACAAAAAGGGTATCCCAAACCCCTTATACAAGGAGCACGCCAGAGAGTGGACGAATTAGAACAAAGTGCTTGCTTGAAAAATAATAAACAGGGTAATGCAGAGGGGGGTTATAATGATGAATTTGATTCTGTTTTTCTAACTAGGTATTACACTTCACACACCAATATTTTTTTATAATTTTTTTTTATTTTTTTTTGTATAGGTAATATCACCAGCTCATATTATTGTGTCATGATTACTGGCACCATATGTAGTCCCCCAGTTATTCTTCTTTAGATGTTTTCCGTGTCCTGTGCAGTATCTCTCCCAGAAGTCCACTTGATGGCCCCCGTGGTGGTCTACACCCCGAAGTCATCAATTTTTACTCTAAGAGAGAGTGTGCAGCTGTTTCTGGAGACGGTCAACAATAACCTCTGCATGGTGGAATAATAGGTCACGATGTTTATCAGGATCAGTAGAAGCATCACCCACTCGATGATTATGATGGGGATTTCACGGATCTCGTCCCAGTCTTCATCATTATGGAATAATTCCTTTAATGTTTCATATCCAAAATAGAAAACTACACAGACAAAAGTCAGGCCACAGCAGGTGCATCTACTATGGTGGATGACTTTTTTTGCTCCTGGTAATTTATACATCTGGATGGACTGCCCAAGGTAGTATAAGGCTTCACATGTAATGGAAATTATCGTGCTGACAAAGTGTATCCTGGGATATTCTTCAGGGGACAATACATGCATAACAGCTGTGGAAAAACAGGAGGCCCACACAATGGCCAGCAGGATCCTCTGGATCAGGACCTGATGACCCCTGAACTCTTCAGTATGCATAACCATATACTTATAAATAAGAAAGGTTAGTACCAAAGTGCCAATGGACGTCCCTATAAATCCAATTCTGAATAATATGCTTTCGGGAAAGACATTTCCCACGTCACTGTGAAGGAAAAGAAACCAATGTTATTATGGATATTTCCTCACTCCCAACCCATGAAATAAGAATCATTTGCTTGTTTATCTTACCTGATGCTCATCAGTGGCGAGGCTGCATGGCCGAGGACGACCGTCATGATGTAGCTGGTGGCAAGCCAGGCCGCACACCAAAACGCCAACAGGAGGGGGACGAACCCCAGTCCTTTTAGCTCCATTTCAGACAAGTAGAAAAAGAAGACGCTAATCTCACTATTCTCACTAATCGCACTGGAACTGACTGAAGGCTCGGGCGGCTGTCAGTGGGATGTCAGGCCTCCAGCTGTCTATGACATCACATGTGACATGTCAGAATGACTGCTTGTTTCTTTGAGCTGCCATGATTTAGTATCTGCTATAGACAGAACCTGATGTTTTTACTATGGACCTTACAGACCTCAGAACCCAAGTAATTAGTGCAGGGGCTCCATTTTGATCATCTCATATTTCACATTATTTGAGTTCCAGGGCTCAGATACATTTGCACCCGCTATAGCAGTGGTCTTCAAGCTGTGAACCCCCCAACCGCTGCAGAACCACAACTCCCAGCATGCCCAGACAGCAACTTTGCATAAGGAAATAGTCTAATTAAACTTTTCTTATATATAGAATCCCTGAAATCTCCAATCTCTCCTTTTATTGGTTTATGATCTGTGTTACTTATTTGTAAAAAAACAATGTTTCTGATTGTCTTCCCCCCCACACACTTATGGGCTATCTCTTCAAACGACTTTATTTGACCTAAAGTGTATAATTGATTTACATAAATAAGCCCCTTTTCATCCAAAAGAGTGAATCTTTAATTTTAAGGAACTCTTTAAGTGCTTTATTCGACCATAATGAAGTAAAGTCAAAACTCCATGTGATTTAAAAAATAAATTTAAGTTCCCCCCATACTTAATTATCTAGATATGCATGGGTGTAGTGAGTATCCCAGCTTCCAAAATCTCAAAAATATCCTTCATTTTTCAGAGGCTTTTTCAAAAATGAAAGAAGCGATCTGATTGGTTGCTATGGGCAACTCAGAAACTTTTCCTCTGGGCAGGTTTTGATAAATCTCCCTCTATGGGGGAGATTCATCAAGACCAGTGTAGAGGAAGAGTTGTGCAGTTGCCCATAGCAACCAATCAGATTGCTTCTTTCATTTTTCACAATGCCTTTGCAAAATGAAAGAAGCGATCTGATTGGTTGCTATGGGCAACTCAGCATATTTTCCTGGAAAAGTTTCTGAGTTGCCCATAGCAACCAATCAGATTACTTCCTTCATTTTTCAGAGACTTTTTCAAAAATGAAAGAAGCGATCTGATTGGTTGCTATGGGCAACTCAGCAGCTTTCCCCATAGACCACAATGGGCCTACTGGTTTCAATGGGCAAAAAATCAGAGTTAATGCACTAGACACAGTTCTCTATACCATTAACCCCTTCCCGACCCATGACATACAGGTACGTCATGAACATTTTTGCCGCTACTCGCGGCATCCCGCAGCGCCCGGTAAGATGGTGGCTATCACTGATAGCCAGCCATCTTACCATGCGACCACGGGGGGTTTCATCCCCCACCCCCCCCAGCGATCGCTGCTATCAGCTGGTCAAATCTGACTAGCTAATAGCAGCGTTTCGCTATCAGAATATTTAGCAGCGCGGTGTGTAAGTCCCGATCACGGGGATCGGGACACACACCGCTCTGCTAAGTGTCCCTTACCCATCCCCCGGCATCACTTACCCGACCATGCGGTGTCCCGAGTGGTCCCGTTGCGAGCGACGTCCTCCAGGCGGTCCCGGCGGCGCTGCGTCCCGGAGGTGAGTTTCCGGCAGCAGTGCGGCATCTTCATTGGCAGCAGTGAGATCGCCGTAAAGCGATCTCACTGCTGCCTCTGGGAGTTTCAAAACGGCAACTCCCAGCATGCCCAGACAGCCTTTGGCTTTCTGGGCATGCTGGGAGTTGTAGTTTTGTAACATCTGGAGGTCCACAGTTTGGAGACCACTGTATAATGGTCTCCAATCTGTGCTGTTCCAGATGTTGCAAAACTACAACTCCCAGCATGCTCAGTCTGTCCAGGCATGCTGGGAGTTGTAGTTCTCTAACATCTGGAAGAGCATAGATTGGAGACCATTATACAGTGGTCTCCAAACTGTGGACCTCCAGATATTGCAAAACTACAACTCCCAGCATGCCCAGACTGCCCAAGCATGCTGGAAGTTGTAGTTCGGCAACATCTGATCCTTCAGATATTGCCGAACTACAACTTCCAGCATGCTTGGGCAGTCTGGGCATGCTGGGAGTTGTAGTTTTGCAACAACTGGAGGCACACTAGTTGGGAAACATTGTCCGTTTCCTACCTCAGTGCCTCCAGCTGTTTCAATTGTTGCAAAACTATAACTCCCAGCATGCACTGACAGACCATGCATGCTGGGAGTTGTAGTTTTGCAACAGCTGGAGGCACACTGGTTTGGAAACGCTAAGTTTGGTTGCAAAACACTTGAAAGTTTATTACTTAACTTAGTGTTTCCAAACCAGTGTGCCTCCAGCTGTTGCAAAACTACAACTCCCAGCATGCACGGACAGCCAAAGGGCATGCTCGGAGTTTGCAACAGCTGGATGTTTGCCCCCTCCCCCCAATGTGAATGTACAGGGTACACTCACATGGGCGGAGGTTTACAGTGAGTGCTGCAAGTTTGAGATGGCGCAAAATTTGCACTGCAGCTCAAACTCCCAGCGGCAAACTTGCTGTGAACCTCTGCCCATGTGACTGTACCCTAAAAACACTACACTACACTAACACTAACCTAAAATAAAAAACACTACATATACACATTATCCCTACACAGCCCCCCTCCCCCAAAAAAATGAAAAACGTCTGGTACGCTACTGTTTCCAAAACGGAGCCTCCAGCTGTTGCAAAATAATAACTCCCAGTATTGCCGGACAGCCATTGACTGTCCAGGCATGCTGGGAGTTTTGCAACATCTGGAGGCACCCTGTTTGGGAATCATTGGCATAGAATACCCCTATGTCCACCCCTATGCAAATCCCTAATTCAGGCCTCAAATGCGCATGGCGCTCTCTCACTTTGGAGCCCTGTCGTATTTCAGGGCAACAGTTTTGGGACACATATGGGGTATTGCCGTACTCGGGAGAAATTGCCTTACAAATTTTGGGGGGCTTTTTCTTCTTTAACCCCTTATGAAAAGGTGAAGTTGGGGTCTACACCAGCATGTTAGTGTAAAAAAATAATTTTTTTACTCTGACATGCTGGTGTTGCCCTATACTTTTCATTTTCACAAGAGGTAAAAGGGGAAAAAAGATCCTCTAAACTTGTAATGCAATTTCTCCCGAGTATGGAGATACCCCATATGTGGGCGCAAAGTGCTCTGGGGGCGCACAACAAGGCTCAGAAGGGAGAGTGCACCATGTACATTTGAGGCGATTTGCACAGGGGTGGCTGATTGTTACAGCAGTTCTCGGAATCAGAATGATAAGTAAAAGCATTCCAGAGTTATTAATGTTTAAAGTGACAGTGGTCAGATTTTCAAAAAATGCCCAGGACCTGAAGGTGAAAATGGGCTGGGTCATGAAGGGGTTAAAGGGGTACTCCGGTGAAAACCTTTTTTTTCTTTTAAATCAACTGGCTCCGGAAAGTTAAACAGATTTGTAAATTACTTCTATTAAAAAATCGTAATCTTTCCTGTACTTATTAGCTGCTGAATACTACAGAGGAAATTATTTTCTTTTTGGAATGCTCTCTGATGACATCACGAGCACAGTGCTCTCTGCTGACGTTATTATAATAATAATAATAATAATAAGTCTTTATTTATTGTTGTCCTTAGTGGGATTTGAACCCTCTCCAGCTCCACTATATCTTTCTTGTACACTGGTGCTCAGTACTGTACACAGTACTCTATGTGAGGACTGACTAGTGATTTGTACAGCGGTAGCATTATTTCCTTGTCGTCGGCATCTATGCCCCTATTGATGTACCCCATGATTTTATTAGCCTTGGCAGCAGCTGCCCGACACTGGTCACTACAGCTAAGTTTACTGTTACCTAAGGCTCCTAAGTCCTTTTCCATGTCAGTCGTCCTAAGTGTTCTTCCATTTAATACATAATCCCAGCTCGGATTTTTGCATTACCTTACATTTATCAGTGTTGAACCTCATCTGCCACTTCCCAGCCCAAACCTCCAACCTATCCAGATCCATTTGTAACAGTGCACTGTCCTCTATTGTGTTTACCACTTTACAGAGTTTGGTGTCATCTGCAAAGATTGCTACTTTACTATTCAACCCCTCTGCAAGGTCATTCATGAATATATTAAATAGGACAGGACCCAAGACGGACCCCTGTGGTACCCCACTAGTAACAGTCACCCAATCAGAATAAGTACCATTAATAAACACCCTCTGTTTCCTATCATTGAGCCAGTTACTTACCCACTTGCGCACATTCTCCCCCAGCCCAAACCTTCTCATTTTATGCACCAACCTTTTATGTGGAACCGTATCAAATGCTTTGGAAAAATCCAGATATACGACATCCAGCGATTGCCCCTGGTCCAGTCTTGTGCTCACCTCCTCATAAAAGCTGATCAGGTTAGTTTGACAGGATCAATCCCTCATAAAGCCATGCTGATACAGGGTCATACATTTATTTTTATCAAGATATTCCAAAATAGCATCTCTTAGGAAACCCTCAAACAATTTACATATAACCGAGGTTAAACTAACAGGTCTATAATTCCCGGGGTCACTTTTTGACCCGTTCTTAAATATTGGCACCACATTTGCCATGCGCCAGTCCTGGGGAAGAGTCCCTGTCACTATAGAGTCCCTGAATATTAAAAATAGGGGTCTGTCTATTACATTACTTAATTCCTTTAGAACATGGGGGTGAATGCCATCTGGACCTGGTGATTTGTCTATTTTGATTTTTTGTAGGTGGCACTGTACTTCTTCCTGGGTTAGACAGGTGACCTGTACTGGGGAGTTTACCTTATCACACTGTATTTCACCTGGCATTTCATTTTCCTCAGTGAATACAGTGGAGAAGAATTTGTTTAGTATATTTGCTTTTTCCTGATCCCCGTTTATAATTTCTTCCTCATCATTTTTTTAAAAGGCCAACACTTTCATTTTTGACCTTTTTGCTATTTATATAATTAAAGAACATTTTGGAGTTAGTTATACTCTCTTTGGCAATGAGTCTTTCTGTCTCTATTTTTGCGGCTTTTATCTGTTTTTTACATATTTCACATTTTTCTCTATAGCTTTTTAATGCTTCTTCACTGCTGTCCTGTTTTAGTAACTGAAATGCTTTATTTTTGTCATTTATTGCCCCCTTAACATTTTTATTCATCCATATTGGTTTTCTTTTATTTCTGACCCTTTTATTCCTATAAAGTATATACATCTTACAGTGAAAATTTAAGATATTTTTAAAAGTCTCCCATTTAGTGTCAGTATTGTTATTTTTGAGGACATTATCCCATTTTATATTGGTATGGGCTTCTCTGAGTTGATCGAACTTTGCTTTTCGAAAGTTCATTGTTTTTGTGGCCCCTCGAGAGATTCCCTTATTGAAGAACAAGTTATAATGTATTAAATTATGATCACTATTTCCTCGGTGTCCATATACTTGCACATTAATTACTCTGTCAGTTTCAGTACGTTGGTAAATATTAAGTCTAGTAGGGCGCCCCCTCTGGTCAGGAACTGCACCATTTGGGACAGATAATGGTCTTTAGCTATAGTCAGAAATCTGTTTCCTTTAAAGTCGAAGTCTGCCCAGTTCTCCATGAACCCAAACCCCTCCTTCCTACACCAGCTTCTGAGCCACTTGTTTACCTCCCTTATCTCCCGCTGCCTCTCTGGTGTGGCTCGTGGTACAGGTAATATTTCAGAAAATACTACCTTGGAGGTCCTTGCCTTAAGCTTGCAGCCTAAGTCCCTGAAATCCTTTTTAAGGACACTCCATCTACCTCTTACTTTGTCATTGGTGCCAATATGTACCATGACTGCTGGGTCTTCTCCAGCCCCACCCAGCAACCTGTCCGCAATGTGCCGAACTCGAGCGCCAGGAAGACAACACACTGTTCGGCTATCCCGGTCTTTGTGACAGATCGCCCTATCTGTCCCCCTAATAATTGAGTCCCCCACTACCAGTACCTGTCTGACCTGCCCTGCTCTCCTCCCTCCCTCCTTACTGGAGCAGACACCCCCCTGGCGGTCAGAGGCAGAGTCCTGCTGCAGTACCGCTAGCTCTGAAATGACATCCCCCTCATCTGCCAACTGGGCAAACTTGTTGGGGTGTGCCAGTTCAGGACTAGCCTCCCTGACACTTTTCCCTCTACCCCGTTTTCTAACTGTAAGCCAGCAAACTGCCTGACTGTCCTGCACCTCAGTCCCACTATCCATCCCCACCTCGACCCCAGAGAGTACCTGCTCAGTGAGCAGGAGACTACTCTGCGGGTTGTCAATGCATCTCAGTGTTGCCAGTTGCTCCTCTAGATCCAGGATCTGGGCTTCTAAATGAGCAACTCGCACACATCTCGCACAACAATATGCACCCTCAATCTGTTGTTCAAGGATTGCATACATTGCGCAAGATGCACACTGGACTGCCTTTTCCAACATGGAGGTCATACTAGATTTGGGGATTGCAAAAATTAACAGAAAAGAAAAAAAAATCAAATATTTCAATTTAAACTTCCTGAATTTAAAGTCCCTTAATTTTAAGTCCCCTCACTTTTATACTCACTCACTTGTATGCTTCACACTCTTGTATACAGACAAACAGTCGCTAGCTCAACATAGTGTATTTGCTTTATATTTATCACAACCACAACCACCTCTCTTCCACTGCCTGGAAGTGAAACTTTTTTTTTTTTTTTTTCATTTACACATCCGAATTTAACGAAAAGTCGTAAAAGACCTGTGGGGTGTTAAGGCTCACTGGACCCCTTGGTACGTGCCTTGAGGGGTGTAGTTTCCAAAATGGTATGCCATGTGGGGGTTTTCTGCTCTTCTGGCACCATAGGGGCTTCCAAAATGTGACATGCCCCCCAAAAACCATTTCAGCAAAAATTCACTCTCCAAAATCCCATTGTTGCGCCTTCCCTTCTGAGCCCTCTACTGCACCAGCCGAACACTTTACATACACATATGAGGCATTTCCTTACTCTAGAGAAATTGGTTTACAAATTTAAGGGGTCTTTTTCTCCTATTACCCCTTGTAAAAATTCAAAAACTGGGTCTACAAGAACATGCGAGTGTAAAAAATGGAGATTTTGAATTTCCTCCTTCACTTTGCTGCTATTCCTGTGAAACACCTAAAGGGTTAACACACTTACCCAAATGTCATTTTGGATACTTTGAGGGGTGCAGTTTTTATAATGGGGTCATTTGTGGGGTATTTCTAATATGAAGGCCCTTCAAATCCACTTAAAAACTGAACTGGTCCCTGAAAAATTCCAATTTAGAAAATGTTGTGAAAAATTGGAAAAGTGCTGCTGAACTTTGAAGCCCTCTGATATCTTCTAAAAGTTAAAACCTGTCAACGTTATGATGAAAATATAAAGTAGACATATTGTATCTGTGAATCAATATATAATTTATTTGGAATGTCTGTTTTTGTTACAAGCAGAGAGCTTCAAAGTTAGAAAAATGCAAAATTTTCTATTTTTTCATCAAATTTTGGAATTTTTCACCAAGAAATGATGCAAGCCTCAACAAAAATTTACCACTAACATGAAGTAGAATATGTCACGAAAAAACAATCTCAGAATCAGAATGAAAAGTAAAAGCATCCCAGAGTTATTAATGCTTAAAATGATAGTGGTAAGATGTGCAAAAATGGCTGGGTCCTTAAGGTGAAAATGGGCTGGTTCCTTAAGGGGTTAAACCCCACTGGCATTTGACAGATCTTTGGAACAGTGGGCTGTGCAAATGAAAAATTTTCATTTTTCTTTTGGCAGACCACTGCTCAAAGAAATCTATCAGACACCTGTGAGATGTAAATGCTCACTGCACTTCTTATTAGGGGTGTAGTTTCCAAAATGGGGTCACATGTGGGGGGGGGGGGGGTTCACTGTTCTGGCACCATGGAGGCCTAAACGCACATGGCCTTCAATTTCAGCCAGATTCTCTCTCCAAAAGCCCAATGGTGCTCCTTCTCTTCTGAGCCCTGTAGTTCACCCGCAGAGCACTTTACATCCACATGTGGGGTATTTTCTGACTCAGAAGATTTGGGGTTACAAATTTTGCTGGGCTTTTTCTCCTATCACCCCTTGTGAAAATGATAAAATTGGGGTAACAATAGCATTTTAGGGAAAAAAATATACATTTTTTTATTTTCACCTCCAACTTTAACTAAAATTTGTCAAACACCTGTGGGATGTTAAGGCTCACTATACCCCTTGTTACTTTACGTGAGGGGTGTAGTTTTCTAAATGGGGGTCGCATATGGGTGTTTTTTATGTTTATGTCAGAACTGCTGTAACTACCAGCCACCCCTGTGCAAATCACCAATTTAGGCCTCAAATGTATATGGTACACTTTGTTTACACTAACATGCTGGTGTAGACCCAAAATTTACCTTTTCTTAAGGGGTAAAAGAAGAGAAAAAAAATTTGTAACCCAAAACTGTTGCCTTGAAATATGAGAGGGCTCCAAAGTGAAAGAGCACCATGTGCATTTGAGGCCTAAATTAGGGATTTGCATCCACCACCAAATTACCCTACAGCAGTGCTTCCCAAATAGGGTGTCTCCAGCTGTTGCACTACTTCCTGTTCAGGGTGTGGTTGTGTGATCGTCAGCTCCAGGAGAACCAGAGAACCAGAGAGCAGCAGGATTTTCACCAGCCCTCCCCCCCCCCCCAGGTTTGTGGCAGCCTTCGGGGAAGGGCTTCCCTGCATGAACCCCAACGTCCGAACCTCCCGTACCAGGCCGGCGGGAGGTGGAGGTGACATTGCAACGGCCAACTCCCAGGATGGGGTACGGAGATCCTCCAGGATCCGCAGAAATGCAGAACCAACTCCACCGTCAATATCTGGAAGCCGCAAGGCTGCAAGGAAGGCTACAAGCAAGGCTGCAGGTGAAGGCCTGCATGAAGTTGAGGAGTTGAGGAGAAACATGGGGAGGCAAGGTACCTCTGAACCCCAACAATGGGGGGTATTGGGTCCCAGGGAGTCTTTGGCCACTTTTGGGTCCCGACTCCAAGCAAAAATGGCGGAGTATGAGCGTCTTGGCAAAATGCTTCGTGGGCTAAGAGAGGACTTAAAATTTGCCTGTTACCAGGCTGATTACACCTCAAAAAATCTAAGGCCAGTGTATTCGGCTAAAGTGCGCACCCTGAAAAAAGAGGTTGAGGAGGTAGAAAGGGTGAGGATGGAGATCATGGAAGGGGCTGGTATCTTCAGAGAAAAACTCTGCAATGAAAGTCGGTTCAGAGGCCAGCAGAACCCAGAAAGAGAGGAGGAGGTCAGTCACAGCGAAAGCAGTGCAGAGGAGGATGGTGTGGAGGTGGATGGTGGAGGAGAAAGAGAGAACAGTGCTGAGGAGGACAGTGAGGAGAAAGATGGTGGTGGAGAAAGAGAGGACAGTGCTGAGGAAGGTGCTAAAGAGAAGCAAGATGGTGGTGCAGAGGAGAGTGAAATGGAGGAGGACACAACCCAGAGTTCATACATAAATCCTGATCAGGTAGCCCTGCCTGTAACGTCAGATGACAGCAGTGACGACAGCGGCAGCAGCAATGGGTTAATTGGTGGTGGATTGCTGAAGGCGATTGTTCTCCAAGAGTCACCTACCCATTTTGAGAACTTTTCATTTGGAAATGACTTGGGCCCAGATACTGAGGTGAAGGGCAAGAGGAAGAGGAGAAATAAAAGGAAAAAAGGAGAGGTCACCAGACTTGTTTATTCTTCTCTCCAGCAGTCTGGGCCATCTGAAAAGGTGGTTCAGGCTGGTGGGCCCCCCAGTCTGCCCGACCCCGCTTTTGCTGTAAAGCGGGGCCAGCATGGGGGGTACATGGTGGATAAGGTTTCTAAGATGGCTGCAGACGCCAAGGAGCCCGCCTGTCGGTAGGGAAGGGCAGGACAGGCTTAAGGTGGGCGACTCCGATGCTGCAGGACCACCCCAGGTGGGCAGGGGGCGTGTCCTAGTGCCGGAGCTTGGTGATGTTGCTGTCTGCTCGGGGGGTGGTCCCCCGAGCGATCTGGGCGTAGCAGGGCACTCCTCTGTGAGGGGGGGGGGAGTGTCCATGCGTCTGGATTGGTAGAAAAGCCCGGGCGGTCGGGTGAGGTGGCTCCTGAAGGTTGCACTGACGCTGTGGGGAATCCCTGCACGTCGGCTGCTGTAGGAGGGGTGGGGGTGCGTCCGGAGGGACAGCTCCCACCCAGTGTGAAGCTGTTGTCACTGGGAACATCATCGGCGTTGAAGGAAGTGTCATCACTGGAACTGGAAGTAACATCGCCAGAACCGAAAAAGCGGTCATCGGGGGCGGGACCAGCAGCACAAACCCCCATGGCATACGCAAATAACCCGGCCAGCTCAGGAAAGTTTAGCCAGGATAATAGTGTGAAAGGGAAGAGTGCAAAAGAGAGTGAAAATTTTGGTGATGGTATGTTGCATGAAAATGTTAGCAGTGTGCAAGAGTGGGGCATTAGAGGAGTACAAGAGAGGGGTGCTAGCGGTGTGCAAGAGAGGGGTGCTAGCGGTGTGCAAGAGAGGGGTGCTAGCGGTGTGTGAGAGAGGGGTTCTAGCGGTGTGCAAGAGAGGGGTGCTAGCGGTGTGCAAGAGAGGGGTGCTAGCGGTGTGCAAGAGAGGGGTGCTAGCGGTGTGCGAGAGAGGGGTGCTAGCGGTGTGCAAGAGAGGGATTCTAGCGGTGTGAAAGAGAGGGGTGCTAGAGGTGTACAAGAGAGGGATGCTATCGGTGTGCAAGAGAAGAGTGCTGGAGGCGGGCAAAGGGATGTCACTGGATCAGTAAAGAGTACTGAGGAAGTAGGGGCTGGTTCAGCTGCCCCCCTGGTGGTGACTGCTAGAAGCTATGCCAGCGTCGCTGCCGGGGAATCAAGAGGGTCCCCGTCTCCATCTGGTTCTGGGGGTCACTTGCAGCGGCGCCTCCTGGAGGCTCTGCGTAAGGGTGATAGGTCAATTGAGGTAGAAGGGAGGGGTTCGGTTGACCTGTCTTTTTGGATAGAGAGGCATGGTCTGGGTGCCTTCCGAGAACAGAATGGGGAGGTGATGTGGTCCCTCCCGACACCCGGGCAGGATAGTAACCGTAGGAATGTGGCCCATCTGATTTGGAGGGGTAAAGATGCGTGTCCGCCCCGGGCAAGGGTGGTTGAGCTCCTCCTTCAGATGGAGTTCAGGGCGAGTGACATCTTTGCCCTGATTCACCCCTATGGTTCTTCTGAGTTCGACATCAGCTTTGTTCGGCCAGAGGGTCTTGAACTTTTCTGGTCGAATTACGAGATGGTGAAGAACGAGCCAGGCTGGCGGGATTTCTCTGTAAAAGCGATATCCCAGCAGAACCAAACCAAGAGAGTGACCGTTTTGACCCGTAACGAGTCGCTCTCTTGCTACGACATCATGACCTGGCTCGGTCGTTATGGGGATGTGACGGACATGCCCAAGAAAAATCTTGATGAGCACGGGATCTGGTCTGGGGCCTGGACGTTTTCCGTCAAACTTAGGCGTTCAGGGAGCACAGTTGCCCACATCCCATCGGCAGCCTTCCTCGGACATGACAGAATCCAAGGATTCTACCAGGGGCAGCCTAAAGTCTGCCACAGGTGTGGTAGTCCTACCCATTTTAGCGCAGCCTGCACTGTGCAGGTTTGCGCTTTGTGTGGTGGGGCTGGTCATTTGGCTGCATCCTGTGGGCAGATCCGGTGTCATCTGTGTGGTGTCCTAGGACACCCTTTCAGCCGTTGCCCCAGCGCCTTTTCCCGTGTGGTGGCCGCTCCAGCTGGGGAGAGCTTTAGGGTTGCCCCGGCTGGGGAGGGTACTTGCATGGGTGAAGGAGCAACAGGGTTAATGAAGAGCAAGAAGGGGCCTGCCAAACTAAGGCGAGAGGGAAAAAGAGGCTGATCTTTCTGATTCCTCCCACTATGAAAGGGTGGATGAGGAGGGGAGGGAAAGGCAGAAAAAAGACAAGGGCAAAAAAGTTGTAA
Source organism: Hyla sarda (assembly GCF_029499605.1). Classification (NCBI taxonomy): domain Eukaryota; kingdom Metazoa; phylum Chordata; class Amphibia; order Anura; family Hylidae; genus Hyla; species Hyla sarda. Next base: position 96,061 of record NW_026610987.1, read on the forward strand.
AGGGGAAGTCTCAGTCCTCTATTTCAGGTGCTAAAGGCCAGGTCCTAAAAGGAAGCTTACCTGCCCCCCTTCTGATTGACCTATCGAACAGGTACCTTGTCCTTGATACCATCTCCTCCCCCTCATTGGAGGGGGGTGGCGAGGATGGGGTGCCTGAGGGATTGGAGCCTCCAGGGGGAACTGGGTCCTGTCCTGTTGAGGCATCTTCCTCGGAGGGCAGGGCTAACTCAGGGCCAGATGGAGATGGGAGCCAGATGGATCAGTCTGAGTCAAAAAAGAGATCTAAAGAAAGTAAGAATGCTCCTTCTTCTTCAGGGGATGAGGCGGTGAAGAAGAAGGGCAAGAAAAAATAATGGGTAAGGCCGTCTAACTCAATTACCCAGGATGGCAGCACTCACCCCATTGACGCTGGCATCTATTAATTGTGCCAGTATAAAGTCTGATACGGCTAGATTCGCAGCCTTTGATTTTCTCGGCCGTGTTGAAGCCGACATTTTCTTTTTACAGGAGACCAGGTTGTCAGATCTAGCCTCTCTGGTGAAAGCCAGAAGAGAGTTGAGGCACGGCCCCTCCCACTGGTCTCTTGCGGCTGAGCCGTATAGTGGGGTGGCGGTCCTTTTTACCGCTCCGGTCGAATGCAGACGGGTCATTGAGTTAGAAATGGGGAGGTGCCTGATCTTAGATGTCTTCATGAAGGGACAAGAGCTCCGGCTCATTAACATCTACGCCCCACAAACAAAGTGGGGCCGTAAGGATCTCTTTATGAGGATTAAGCCCTTTCTTTTTACTAGCCGGCAAGTGATCTTTGGAGGGGACTTCAATAATGTCACGAGGTCCCAAGATAGGAGAGGTTCCAATGATCGGCTGGCTTATGACTGTGTGGCCCTTAGTAATATAGTCAGGGAAGCTCGCCTAGAGGATGCCCACATCCGGAGCCCCTCAGGCCACCCGGGTTTCACCTTTAATTGAGGTAGCAGCAGGTCTAGACAGGTTTTATTTAAAGGAGGAAGCCGTCTCTTCCGCAGTGTCCGTGGTTGAGGTGGAGTTCTCCGACCACTGTATGATTTTGTTTTCCCTGAATGTTTCAGAGACCCCCCGGATGGGAAAAGGTTATTGGAAGCTGAATTTGTCCCTCCTGGAGGAAACAGAGATAAGACAGTCCTTTGAGGATTTTCTTCAGAGTCAGGTACCTTTACTGGACTTTTGTAGTAGTAAGTCTGAGTGGTGGGAGATATTCAAGAAGCGGGTTGCGGGGTTCTTCCGCCAGCTCTCGAGCCTCAGGTCCCTGAACAGGTATCGCCTGTATCAGGGTCTGAGGAGGAAACTCGAGCTTCTCGTCTCGACTGGAGGTAGCCGAGAGGATATCTCCAGAGTGAAGTCCTTGCTGATGATGTGTCAGTACGATAGGCACGCATCTTTGGTTTTTGAGAGGGATTACGGGAAGTACCGCTCGCCCGACCCTTACAGGAACTGCAAGATGTCAGTGAGTAGTAAAGTAGTATAGGACTGATTGATAGTACGGGATCTCTGAATCGGTCCAGATCAGGGATCCTGGAGGTCGTCAGATCCTTTTACTCGCACCTCTTGGGAGGAAGGATCTAGATCGAGACGGGATGTCGGCTTTCCTGGTTGAAACCATTCCTGAGCCAGGGGTAGACCCCTCTCTTGGCATTTTGGCAGAAGAAATCAGGGAAGAGGAAGTGAGACTGGCGATCGAGGGGCTTGCCCCCAAGAAGTCGCCAGGTCCGGATGGCTTAACATCCGAGTGGTACTGGACCTTTAAGGAGTCTTTAGCTCCCCTCTTGACTGAGGTATTCAATGAGTGTCTCTCCTCGGGCACTCTACCAAAGTCAATGAGGAGGTCAGCCCTGATTCTTCTGTCAAAGGGTAAAGATCCCAGCCGTATTGAGAATTGGAGGCCCATAGCTCTTCTCAATACAGACAGGAAGCTTCTGGCCAAGATACTGTTTAATCGGCTGGTGAAGTTTGCACCCCGGCTCCTTTCGGGGGCTCAGCACTGCTCTGTTCCAGGCCGAAGCACCTTAAGTGCTGTCCTCAGTGTCAGGGAGGCAGTGGAGCGGAGTAGTGCGGGTCTCTGGAAGGGGTACTTACTGTCCTTGGATCAGGCCAAAGCATTTGATCGAGTGAACCATGACTACCTCTGGTCCGTCCTCCTGAGATATGGCTTACCGTGTACTTTTGTTAATTGGCTTAAGATCTTGTATGCAGGGGCAGAGAGTTTCCCGCTCGTGAACGGGTGGTCTGGCCGCTCTTTTGAGGTGGGGTCCGGATTCCGTCAGGGTTGTCCTTTGAGCCCGCTCTTATATGTATTTGCGATCGATCCCTTCCTTAGGAGGGTGAGTTGCGGACCATTGGCGGGAGTCAGGATGATTCTGGCGGAGTCGGGTGTCGCCCAGAGAGTGGTGGCGTACGCTGATGATGTCACCATTTTCGTCTCCTCGAGAGAGGAGGACGATGTGGTGATGTCGGAAGTGGACCGCTACTCGGAGGCATCCGGGTCTAAGATCAACCAGGATAAGTGTGAGAGTCTCTGGCTGGGAGGGGGAGACCCCACGTTTGATCTCCCGGACACCCTTCCAGGGCCCCAAGAGTCAGCAAAAGTTTTGGGCATCACATTCGGCCAGGATGATTATCCCACCAAAAACTGGGATGGTAAGCTCCAGGATGCCACTCAGAGGGTGGACCAGTGGAAGGGTTGGTCTATGACCCTCAGGGAAAGGGTACACCTGATCAAATCGTACCTGCTCCCCTTGTTTATCTATCTGGGCAGTGTATGTATTTTACCAGAGGCTTACTACACTAGGGTCTACAGCCTGTTTTTCCAACTGTTATGGGGGAACAGGTTGAACCTAGTCAAGAGGGAGGTTACGTACCGCACGAGGAGACTAGGGGGTTTATCTATGGTAAACCCTGTGGTGTTCTTAACAAACACCTTCTTGAAAGCCAACATTGCAAACCTCTGGTCAGAGAGGGCTCCTCCGTGGGTACTCTCCTGCAGGGAATGGTTTCGGCCTTTCTTCCAGGAATGGGAGACAGGAGGGCAAGTGAAGGACCTCCGTACACCACATGGATATCTTCCGGCTTACGCTACCCCGACTCTGAAGGCGATGCGTCGGTGGGGTCTGGGAGTGTGGGAGATCAGGACCCAGTCAAGGCAGTTCCTTGACAAACGGGTTCTGTTGACCCACTTCCAGAAGCCTCTGGCGCTCAGGGACTGCCCAGGTCGGGATCTGAGGGTGGGGTTGCATCTTTTAAATATGAAAAGGATCCCCCAGAAGTTTTGGGACTTGGCCTGGCGCTGCTTTCAGGGGAAGCTATATGTGAGGGACAACCTGAAGTACAGGAACTCTGATGACCGGGGATGTCCCCGAGAAGAGTGCAGGGACACGCTGGAAAGCATGGACCACTTCCTGCTTCATTGTCCCTTTAATATAGGGGTTTACAACAGGGTGGGCGCTTCCATCGGCTGGAGTCAACTTGCCGGCCTTTCCTATCCGGAGTGGGCTTATGGGGCATTCAGGAACCTGGGTGGCCGTGATCGGGGCACTTTATTCTTAGTTAGCTTAGTGGTTAGGTACTACACGTGGAATGCATGGTGCTTAGTATCGACCCAACAGAAAGTCCTCTCCGAGGTGGAGGTATGTAGGAACATCACTGGTGACCTCGGGAAGATCAGGTCTTTGGAGTATGGCAGTCTTGGTACCAGTAGGGCTTCTCTCCTGTGGAGAGGGTTTTCTTTTGATGTACCTTAATTTTGGTTAGGGACAGTATATAGATGTTAGGGTGAGTATAGGGTCAGTTTTATGAAGGGATAGCGATAGGATTAGAAGTAAGGTTCATAGGGTAAGCATTTTGAAACTTAGTTTTATCAGGATTGCCATCCTTCTTCCTGGTGGTGGGCTATGCATGTCACTCTAGCTTTTTGTTTTGTTTTCTGTAATTTGAATGTAAAGGGCTTGCAGGCAACCAATCTTGGGCCTGGTGGGGGTTTGTAGTACAGTATTACTTTGTTTTTCATACTATTTCTGTGGTTGTAGTGAATTAGTACATTGTTGAGTTAGTTAACAATAGTGGGGGGGATTCATTTTAGGTTGGGTGGGGGTTGTTGGGGGGGAGGGGATGATATTTTGGGTCTGACTTGGGTCAGTTTATGGACAATGACTGTTTCAGTAAAAAAAAAAAAAATAAATAAATAAAAAAAACACTGTGATACACGAACTCTGACCATGTCCAGTGGGAGTGGTGTGGGTGACGGGAGAGTTCATAGTGTAGGTTATTTTTCTTTAGGTTTTATTCTTGTTTACATGTATTTCATAAGTATAAATAGTTTTATGTATTTTTGTATAGTGTTATACCTCATTGTAGGGTAAAGGCAGTCGGACCAGCTTTTAGTTGATATTATTGTGTTTTTTTTTTCCCCTTATGGTAATGTATCCATGCATGTGTGTGTTACTATAGTTTAAAGAGAAGGGAAAGGAGAAAGGGGGAAAAAATAAAATAAAATAAAAATTTCCAAGTTGGAATTATTTTTAGTTATGGCAATAAGCCCTCTTTTTATTATACATTTTTGTATTTTTTTTTATTTATTTATTTATTTATTTTTTTTTTTCGTTGTTATGATATAATATATATTGTGAGTATTGGTTGTTGTATGTGTGTAAAATTAATGGTATTTCCAAGATGGAATTATTTTATTTATTTCCTTATTATTTTTATGGCAGTTAGCCCTATTTTTTTTTGTTTAATGCATTTTGTGTATGGTATGTGGGGATAAGTTTCCTATTCGGATGTTTTCAGTTAAAACTTAATTAAGGAAAGCTATATTTATGTTTTGTTGGTAATCGTTAATTTCTAACGATAATTTGTTTTCCCTTAGTCCTAACAGTAGCACAGATGGGGTATTCCACCCCCCGCGAACTGGTAGGACAGATGGAAGTTTTATTGAACCTAATTAAACAATCAGTAAAGACACACCCACAACACCCTGTATAAGTAAGAGGGTCATCCTCTGCTCCATTGTGTAGTAACAAGAAGAACTAAAGGCAAATAATAGAAGAAAATAACTTAACTAGGGAGGGAAAGTTGTGCTACTGTTAGGACTAAGGGAAAACAAATTATCGTTAGAAATTAACGATTCCCTTACGTCCTAACCAGTAGCACAGATGGGGAAATGGCAAGCAGAAACCCTATGAGGGAGGGCTCTCATGCCTGACGGCAGATAATACTGTCCGTCCAAATGAGGATAAATCGGCCAATCTACTGTCAAGTCTGTAGTGGGTGATAAATGTGGAGAGTGAACTCCAGGAAGCAGCTTTGCATATATGTTCCAAGGGAACAAGACTCCTTTCCGCAAAGGAGGTAGATACAGACCTGGTGGAATGAGCTTTTACAAACTCAGGAGGCTCCTTACCTTGGGATACCATGGCAATACGAATGGCATCTTTTACCCATCTACTGATGGAGGGCTTTGAAGCTTTAAGACCTCTCTTGGGTCCTGAAAAGAGAATTAGCAGATTTTCATCCTTCCGAAACTCCAAAGATCTTCTTATATAGATCTGGAGACATCTCGAGATATCTAGGCAATGAAGAGCACTATCTTCATTGGAGGATGGAGGAGGAGAAAATACTGGCAGGGATATAACTTGATTAATATTTTGGAATGATAGAACTTTAGGTATAAAGGATGGCATGAATCTGAGTAACACTCGATCCGGCAAAAATTTAGTATATGGTTCAAGTGCCGAGAGCGCTTGAAGTTCCCCAATCCTTTTGGCTGAAGTGATTGCCAGTAAAAAAGTTATTTTAATGGTAACAAACTTCATGTCCACCTCCTCCAAGGGCTCAAAGGGGGGAGATGCTAACCCCTTGAGCACCATCGATAAGTCCCATGCTGGGACAGGTTGTATAATTGTAGGTTTTAACCTTGAGGATCCCCTCAAGAATATTTTGACTAGTGGGTCTTGAGACAATGGTTTATTGAGAAAGACAGAGATGGCTGATACCTGAACTCTGAGTGTGGAAGGAGATAGATTCTTGTCTAATCCCTCCTGGAGAAAGTTGAGGATTGTGGCAACAGCTGGATTCTGTCCAGGTAGTTGTTTCTTGGAGCACCAAGACTGAAAAGTTGTCCAAATTCTTTTATAGGCTCTGTTAGTGGACTCCGCTCTGGAATGCGAGAGGGTATTCAAGACCGCACTAGAAAGCCCTTCTAGATGTGGAAGGGACTGGTCAACCTCCAGGCTGTCAGGTTGAACATTTGAAGATTTGAGCAGCTGTGAGTGTCCCTCGACACTAGTGCTTGCTCTGGGGGAAGCCTCCAGAATTGTCCCCGACTCATTTGCAAGAGTTGGGTAAACCAAGCTCTCTTGGGCCAAAATGGAATTATGGCTATGACAGAGGCTTGGTCCTGCCTGATTTTCATCAATACCCTTGGGATCAAGGAAATTGGAGGGAAGATGTAGGCCAGCCTGAACCTCCATGGGATTGAGAGAGCATCGATTGCTACTGGGTTGTCTTCCCTGTACAGGGAACAAAATCTCACCGGTTTGGTGTTGAACCTTGTTGCCATAAGATCTATTTCTGGCATACCCCACCTGAGTGTTATTTGTTTGAACATCTCTGGATGGAGAGACCATTCTCCAGTTGAAAGTCCTCTGCTCAGGCGGTCGGCGATCACATTGAGAGATCCCCGAATGTGAACTGCCGACAGGTGGGTTAGGTTCCTCTCTGCCCAATCCAAGATCAGACCCACCTCTCTGAGGAGGCTTTGTGATCGAGTGCCTCCCTGCTTGTTGATGTACAATACAGCCGTCATGCTGTCGGATTGGATCTTTACTGCTTTCCCTTGAAGAAGAGAAGCAAAGTTGAGGAGAGCTAATCTGATGGCTCGAATCTCGAGGAGATTGGAGGTTAACCCTCTCTCCTGTGGAGACCAAGATCCCCGCACTAACAGATCCAAGAGATGCGCTCCCCAACCTACAAGGGACGCGTCGGTAGTAAGTATGATCCAAGGGGGTTGGATCATTGACTTGCCGTCCTCGAGGTGAGACCACCATCTGAGAGAGGACCGGACTCGATAAGACAGGGAGTGGCACTTGTTTAGGCCCGAGGGCCTGAGATTCCAAGTGGCGAGCACCTCTGATTGAAGAGGGCGTAGATGCCAAAGAGCCCAAGGAACCGCATCCACGGTAGCGGACATAAGTCCCAACATCCGCATGAGAGTGCGAATGGAAACTCTCCGGGGTACAGAGAGAAAAAGGGCCGATTCCTGAACCCGAGATTTCCTCTCGGGAGAGAGGTAAAGTGTCATGGAGATTGAGTCGACTATGAAGCCGAGGAACCTCACTGAGGTCGTTGGGAGGAAATTGGATTTGGCCCAATTGACTATCCACCCTAACTGGTGAAGGAAGGATACTGCTAGTTGCAGATGTTGGGACAGGATCGCAGAAGAAGGAGCTCTGAGGAGCCAATCGTCTAGGTAGGGAACGATGCTGAGCCCCTGGAGCCTTAGAGCAGCAACTACCGCTACCACCACTTTGGTAAATGTGTGTGGGGCCGAAGAAATTCCAAACGGGAGGGCTACAAACTGGAGGTGTTTTAGAACTCCCCCTACCTGAACTGCGATCCTTAGATACTTTCTGGATACCGGATGAATAGGAATATGAAGGTAAGCATCCTTTAGATCCAGAGTAGCCAGGTAATCCCCTGGCGAGATGAGGTTGACCACAGATTGAATAGTTTCCATACGAAAGCGTTTGTGCTTTACATACTGATTGAGATATCTCAGATCTATAATCATCCGCCAGTCTCCTGTTACCTTGGGAACTAGGAAGACTGGAGAATAAATTCCTGATCCCCGCTCTGCAAGAGGAACTTCCTCTAAGGCATTCTTCTGGATGTATTCCAGAATGTAGGTTTCTAGCGCCCCCTGTTTGATTGGTGAAAGAACTCTTGTCTCCACATAATTGGATGGGGGAATTGATTCGAGGTCTATCGAATAACCATCCGAGATTAATCTCAGGACCCAAGGGTCCTGAATGTGGAGGGACCAGGCGCTTAAAAAATGGTGAAGACGACCACCAACCGGAATCTGGGGGGCAGGGTGGGAAACTGGAAAGGTCACCTCGGCAAGGAACCCAGAGCTTCGTAGAAGCCCGCAGTCAGAGCTTTCTGTTGTCTTTGGGGCCACGGGAGCATTTTCCGCCCCGGCGTTGATTACCCCAGTCTCTCTGAGGCTTAGGCTGGGGGGCTGATCCGCCCCTAGAACGCCGCCCTCGACCACGAAAGGAGGAATAAGGAAGGGACTTGCCTTTCTTGTCAGAAAGTCCCTCCATAATGCGGTCCAGCTCAGCTCCGAAAAGAATGCCGGGTTCGTAAGGCATAGCACATAAGGTGTTCTTGGAAGAGTTGTCAACCTTCCAAGGCTTTAACCACAGAGGACGTCGTCCAGCGGAAGCCAGGGCCATAGACTTGGAGGCCAATTTAAGATGCTGGGTGGAAGCATCGCACAAAAAATCAACGGCCAGATTGGACGTCTTGAAGGATGAAAGAATTTCATCTCTAGGAACCCCCTGGTCCAAATCCGACTGGATGTTAGAAAGGCGGGTCTTCAAAAAGTTTGCTACCTCAGAGCAAGCTATCGCCACTGATGCAGACGCAGAAGCAGTGGAGTAGGAGCGCCTCATGGCACAGTCAGCCTTCCGATCCATTGGATCCTGCAAGGCAGACCCATCCTCAGCAGGGACCACTGTCCTCTTGGACAGTTTGGCAACTGCCATGTCAACCTTAGGGACAGGGCCCCAGGAGGAAAGCTGAGATTCCTGTATAGGAAACATGGTCTTAAATCTTTTAGTTAAGACCGGACCCTTTTCTGTTTTTTTCCATTCCGTTCTAAGCACGGATAGAAGGGTATCATCCGCTTTAAAGACCCTAGGTCCCTTAGAGGCGGAGGTAGAGGCTTCCCCGGGATCAACATCCTGGTCCCCCGACCGGATGGATCTCAGAAGACGCTGGGTCTTTTCCAGCGGAAAGAAATAGGATGCAGTGACCTCCTCATCCGAAGAGGAGGACTTGGAATCTTCTCTCTCCTGATCCACAGACGTCTCCATTCTGGGAGGTGAAGAAGGTCTGGCGCGTTTCTGAGAGACAACGTGTTTCAGCTCCTCAATAGAGGCTTGCATAGCCGACATGTTAGAGGAGACCCACACATACATATCTTGGACTGTAGGTTCAGTCTGGTGGGCAGGTAGAGACTTAGCCCTACAAGGAGGGCACCTGAAAAATTCATAATTATCCTCAAGGGGAGTATTGCAGTCATGGCAAGAGAGGTGCTTGCGCTTGGCGGATCTTTTTGCCAAGCCTTCACGATCCCCTGAGCCCTCGGTCGACATATCTAGATAAATATGAGAGGAGGATTAGATAATGTAGCGGCAAGAAAAAAATTGCGGCTAACTAAAATATAATTTAGAATACCCAAAGTTCTCAGTAAGAGACCAGGTAAGATATAGAGATAGGGAACAGTAGTATCCGCAAGGATGCACTACTGGACTCAAAAAGACAGGACTGTGGAAGTACCAACAGCTCTGCGCTCTAGGAGGCTGAATGACAGCCTAGGGGGAGTTTAAATATCCTCCTGGCTGGCGCCAAAACAAGACTCCGCCCACAAGGCGGAGTTACAGAGATAAAGAAATCCTGTCTTAAAAAAACAGGAGAAAAAACAGGAAAAAAAGGAACCCTATTAGTTAGAGGGTTATGGGAAGAGGCTCCTCGCTCGGTTTCGCCGCATTATTAGCAAAAAACGGCGCAAAAAACCGAGCCGGGAGCGAAGAGAGAAACAGGAAGTGACGTCAGACGCCGCTGACGCACTTCCGGCCGGGGCCGCGATTGTGAGTCGCGGCTCCGAGGAATAGAAGCAGATGGGCGCAAACAAAGCCCAAATTTGCAAGTAAGAAAAAAAAAAACCCTCCTACTCATATAACAGGAGTAAGGGGGCCACCATCTGTCCCACTGTCCGGGAGGACAGAAAAAAACACAATGGAGCAGAGGATGACCCTCTTACTTATACAGGGTGTTGTGGGTGTGTCTTTACTGATTGTTTAATTAGGTTCAATAAAACTTCCATCTGTCCTACCAGTTCGCGAGGGGTGGAATACCCCATCTGTGCTACTGGTTAGGACGTAAGGGAATTAATGTGTGTGTGTATGTGTGTTTGGAAGGATAATAGGTAAGAATTAGTAGTATCAGGCATTATTTGTTAGTTGAGTTAAGCTGGGCTGGTCGGTTAGGTAGGTCCTTTTATTCTGTAACAAAGAGTTCATATTTGTTACTTTTTCATCCTTATGTTTCAGCTGATTAAGCATTGTATTTGTGTTTTGTAAAAGTTTCATATTTTTCTAATAAAAAGAGTTCCAGATGTAGCAAAACTCCCAGCATGCCAGGACAGTCAATGGCTATGCCGATGTGCTGGCCCCTGTATCACCCGTCATTATGCACAGAGTAAGTTTTCTCTGTGCAGTGATGACAACAGGGTGCCGCAACCGAGATCATGGGGGTCCTTTGGAGAGGGGATAAGATGTCTTGGTGCGTAGTACCCCTTTAAGAGGGAAAAACATGATATATATTTAACCCCAACCCAAATGTACCTTATTTTTATTTTTTACCTAAGGTACATAAAGACCGAAAAAAAACACCTGTTCGCCCGATAGTTGCCAGATGTTTATCTGAATATAGAGACCATCAGTTACAGAAATGTGTGGTGTCTTTACCAGCATACCTCAGAGATAAATGGGCGTTTATTAACCCTATTGAAAGATATCATACGGGAAGAGGACTATATGTGGGCAACACTAGATGTTGCTTCATTATATAGTAACATCCCACATGACAGAGGAGTGGAAGCTGTGTCATCTTTTTTAGTGGAAGATCCCTTGATGCCCATACATCAGAGGAACTTCATTTTGGAGGCCATTAAAGGAGTAGTCCAGTGTTGAAAAACATCCCCTATCCCAAGGATAGGGGATAAGTTTCAGATTGCGGGGTGTCCGACTGCTGGGGGGCCCCGTGATCTCCTGTACGGGGCCTTGGCTCGCTGGCCAGATAGCGCGTGTTGACTAGTGTTGAGCAGCATAGGCCATATTCAAATTCGCGATATTTCGCGTATATATGGACAAATATTCGTCATATATTCGCCAAATTCGCATATTCATAATATTCGCGTAATATTTTTGCATATGCGAAAATTTGCATAAATGAAAATGTGCATATGCAAATTTTCCCATATGCGAAAATTCATACGCCAGTCTCACACAGCAGTATTAGAGCCTTCTTTACACCACACAAGCTGGAAGCAGAGAGGGATGATCACTGTGATGTGTACTGTGAAAAAAAAAAAAAACAATATTCGTAATTTCGAATATATAGTGCTCTATTGGCGAATATTCGCGAATTCGCACATTGCGAATATTTGCGAGCAACACTAGTGTTGACCACCAGACGAAGGGGCAGCCGACACGCCCCCTCAAAAAAAGCGCTATGGCAGAGCCAGAGATATCCAAAGGCAGCGCTGCATCAGTCCCCCAAAAAATGTGAGTTCCTGGATTTAAATATCTATATTCAGGATGGCTGTTCGCATACTGCCAACTATTTTAAGGAGGTGGATGCAAACAGATACCTCGACTTTAACAGTTGCCATCTTAAATAATGGAAGAAGAACATTCCATTCGGTCAAATGAAAAGAATCCGAAGGAATTGTTCTTCCACACAAAAATACCTACAACAACTAGAGAACCTGGAGGATCGTTTTAAACAAAAAGGGTATCCCAAACCCCTTATACAAGGAGCACGCCAGAGAGTGGACGAATTAGAACAAAGTGCTTGCTTGAAAAATAATAAACAGGGTAATGCAGAGGGGGGTTATAATGATGAAATTGATTCTGTTTTTCTAACTAGGTATTACACTTCACACACCAAAATTTTGTTATTATTTTTTTTATTTTTTTTTGTATAGGTAATATCACCAGCTCATATTATTGTGTCATGATTACTGGCACCATATGTAGTCCCCCAGTTATTCTTCTTTAGATGTTTTCCGTGTCCTGTGCAGTATCTCTCCCAGAAGTCCACTTGATGGCCCCCGTGGTGGTCTACACCCCGAAGTCATCAATTTTTACTCTAAGAGAGAGTGTGCAGCTGTTTCTGGAGACGGTCAACAATAACCTCTGCATGGTGGAATAATAGGTCACGATGTTTATCAGGATCAGTAGAAGCATCACCCACTCGATGATTATGATGGGGATTTCACGGATCTCGTCCCAGTCTTCATCATTATGGAATAATTCCTTTAATGTTTCATATCCAAAATAGAAAACTACACAGACAAAAGTCAGGCCACAGCAGGTGCATCTACTATGGTGGATGACTTTTTTTGCTCCTGGTAATTTATACATCTGGATGGACTGCCCAAGGTAGTATAAGGCTTCACATGTAATGGAAATTATCGTGCTGACAAAGTGTATCCTGGGATATTCTTCGGGGGACAATACATGCATAACAGCTGTGGAAAAACAGGAGGCCCACACAATGGCCAGCAGGATCCTCTGGATCAGGACCTGATGACCCCTGAACTCTTCAGTATGCATAACCATATACTTATAAATAAGAAAGGTTAGTACCAAAGTGCCAATGGACATCCCTATGAATCCAATTCTGAATAATATGCTTTCGGGAAAGAAATTTCCCACGTCACTGTGAAGGAAAAGAAACCAATGTTATTATGGATATTTCCTCACTCCCAACCCATGAAATAAGAATCATGTGCTTGTTTATCTTACCTGATGCTCATCAGTGGCGAGGCTGCATGGCCGAGGACGACCGTCATGATGTAGCTGGTGGCAAGCCAGGCCGCACACCAAAACGCCAACAGGAGGGGGACGAACCCCAGTCCTTTTAGCTCCATTTCAGACAAGTAGAAGAAGAAGACGCTAATCTCACTATTCTCACTAATCACACTGGAACAGACTGAAGGCTCGGGCGGCTGTCAGTGGAATGTCAGGCCTCCAGCTGTCTATGACATCACATGTGACATGTCAGAATGACTGCTTGTTTTTTTGAGCTGCCATGATTTAGTATCTGCTATAGACAGAACCTGATGTTTTTACTATGGACCTTACAGACCTCAGAACCCAAGTAATTAGTGCAGGGGCTCCATTTTGATCATCTCATATTTCACATTATTTGAGTTCCAGGGCCCAGATACATTTGCACCCGCTATAGCAGTGGTCTTCAAGCTATGAACCCCCAACCGCTGCAGAACCACAACTCCCAGCATGCCCAGACAGCAACTTCGCATAAGGAAATAGCCTAATTAAACTTTTCTTATATATAGAATCCCTGAAATCTCCAAGGATAAGCCTCTAAGGGTCTCGTTCGATCTTAATGTTATACCTTTTTTCAATAACATCGATTATTCCAAAATGTATGAATATAGGAATAACTCCATTTAAGATACAAAAAGTTAGCATCCTCCATCTGACATTTTGGACAGTTTGCATCCTGTCTGAGGCCCATACGCTACAATCCCCATGGAGTATAATACATCCTATACAAAATCTCAGACTGTACCATTACATGGGCCTTATTATATGATGTAAAGTTCAAGTTTACAAACGCTCTGCCCCATGAATCTGAATGTAACCCCCCCCCCCCCCCCCAAGTTCCTTTCCCATCTACCCTTGATAGCATCAACATTTCATACATTTTTGTCATGGGTTTAGGGACAGGGGGCCCTCTCATTAATTCAACAAGGGGATGTGAATGTACTCTCCTCAACTCCCCTTTTATTGGTTTATGATCTGTGTTACTTATTTGTAAAAAACAATGTTTCTGATTGTCTTCCCCCCACACACTTATGGGCTATCTCTTCAAACGACTTTATTTGACCTAAAGCGTATAATTGATTTACATAAATAAGCCCCTTTTCATCCAAAAGAGTCAATCTTTAATTTTAAGGAATTCTTTAAGTGCTTTATTCGACCATAATGAAGTAAAGTCAAATAAATCTCCATGTGATTTTAAACATTTTTTAAGTTCCTCCCATACTTAATTATCTAGATATGCATGGGTGTAGTGAGTATCCCAGCTTCCAAAATCTCAAAAATATCCTTATAACGACCAATTAGGGTATGTTCACACTACAGTGTGTGAATGGAATCTCCGCTCGCTGAATTCAGTGAGCGAAGATTCAGACTGGCAGCCGGCGGCGGCGGTAGGACCGGGCGGCACTGAGCCGTCACCATTGACAGCTATGCAGTGCTCGCGGACTTCCGTGCAAAGAATAAACATGTTCTTTCTTTGGGCGGAACAATTTCAGTGGCGCTGAAATTCCGCAGTGTGAACGGGTCTCGCGGAAACCCATTCACACTAATGTTAAGTTCACACCGCGGAATTCGGCTCTCGGAATTCCGCCCGTGGAATTCGGCTTGCGGAATTCCGTAGTGTGAACATACCCTTAGAGAGAAAAAATAGGACTACATTTTCCCTCCTTCTCATAATAGTCTGCAATTTTAGTGCTAAAAAGTACCTAAAAAAAAAAAAAGTGCCCAACCCCCATCGTGCTCAGCTAACGTTAAAGAAACATATTTCATTCTCGTGCTTTCCTGCCCCAAAGTAGTGAATTTAATAAAGAAATAAGAGCTTGGAACCATTTTTCTGATATCCATACAGTATAGAAACATAGAATGTGTCGGCAGATAAGAACCAATTGGCCCATCTAGTCTGCCCAATAATCTGAATCCTATCAATAGTCCCTGGCCCTATCTTATATGAAGGATAGCCTTATGCCTATCCCATGCATGTTTAAACTCCTTCACTGTATTTGCAGCGACTAGTGTTGTTCACGAATATTCGCAATTCGAATTTTAATCGCAAATATAGCGAATTCGCGAATATTGCGAATATAGCACTATATATTCGTAATTACGAATATTCGCTTATTTTTTTGCACATATGTGAAAATTTGTGCGCATATGCGCATATTTGTGAATATGGAGCCCTCCCTTCATTAACCCCTTAAGGACTCAGGGTTTTTCCGTTTTTGCACTTTCGTTTTTTCCTCCTTACCTTTTAAAAATCATAACCCTTTCAATTTTTCAACTAAAAATCCATATTATGGCTTAATTTTTGCGTCGCCAATTCTACTTTGCAGTGACATTAGTCATTTTACCCAAAAATGCACGGCGAAACGGAAAAAAAATCATTGTGCGACAAAATCGAAAAAAACACACCATTTTGTAACTTTTGGGGGCTTCCGTTTCTATGCAGTGCATATTTCGGTAAAAATTACACCTTATCATTATTCTGTAGGTCCATACGGTTAAAATGATACCCTACTTATATAGGTTTGATTTTGTCGCACTTCTGGAAAAAATCATAACTACATGCAGGAAAATTTCTACGTTTAAAAATGTCATCTTCTGACCCCTATAACTTTTTTATTTTTCCACGTACAGGGCGGTATGAGGACTCATTTTTTGCGCCGTGATCTGAAGTTTTTATCGGTATGATTTTTGTTTTGATCGGACTTTTTGATCACTTTTTATTCATTTTTTAATGGTATAAAAAGTGACCAAAATACGCTTTTTTGGACTTTGGAATGTATTTGCGCGTACGCCATTGACCGTGCGGGGTTTAATTAATAATATATTTTTATAGTTCGGACATTTACGCACGCGGCGATACCACATATGTTTATTTTATTTATTTTTTACACTGTTTTATTTTTTTTTATGGGAAAAGGGGGGTGATTCAAATTTTTATTAGGGAAGGGGTTAAATGACCTTTATTAACACTTTATTTTTACATTTTTTTTGCAGTGTTATAGGTCCCATAGGGACCTATAACACTGCACACACTGATCTCTCATCCTGATCATTATTATCCCATAAGGACCTATAACACTGCACACACTGATCTCTTATACTGATCATTATTATCCCATAGGGACCTATAACACTGCACACACTGATCTCTCATCCTGATCATTATTATCCCATAAGGACCTATAACACTGCACACACTGATCTCTTATACTGATCATTATTATCCCATAGGGACCTATAACACTGCACACACTGATCTCTTATACTGATCATTATTATCCCATAAGGACCTATAACACTGCACACACTGATCTCTTATACTGATCATTATTATCCCATAGGGACCTATAACACTGCACACACTGATCTCTCATCCTGATCACAGGCGTGTATTAACACGCCTGTGATCAGTGTTATCGGCGCATGACTGCTCCTACCTGGATCTCAGGCACGGAGCAGTCATTCGTCGATCGGACACCGAGGAGGCAGGTAAGGGCCCTCCCGGTGTCCGGTCAGCTGTTCGGGACGCCGCGATTTCACCGCTGCGGTCCCGAACAGCCCGACTGAGCAGCCGGGTCACTTTCACTTTCACAGCGGTGGTCAGCTTTGACCGCCGCTTCTAAAGGGTTAATACCGCACATCGCCGCGATCGGCGATGTGTGGTATTAGCCGCGGGTCCCGGCCGTTGATGAGCGCCGGGACCGACGCGATATGATGTAAATATACGTCCTGCGTCGTTAAGGGGTTAATGGTATAGAGAACTGTGACTAGTGCATCAACTCTGTGATTTTTTGCCCATTAAAACCAATAGGCTAATTGTGGTCTATGGGGATCTCACTGCATGTAAGATAAGCAGGACCATCTCAGCAGTACAGTGGGATGGGAGACCGTCACTGGTTCGAGTCCCAGGGTGGACAGTGTTACAGTGTTGTGGTTAAACTTTACTTTCCTGGAAAAGCTGTTGAGTTGCCCATAGCAACCAATCAAATTGCTTCCTTCATTTTTCAGAGGCTTTTTCAAAAATGAAAGAAGCGATCTGATTGGTTGCTATGGGAAACTCAGAAACTTTTCCTCTGGGCAGGTTTTGATAAATCTCCTTCTATGGGGGAGATTCATCAAGACCAGTGTAGAGGAAGAGTTGTGCAGTTGCCCATAGCAACCAGATTGCTTCTTTCATTTTTCACAATGCCTCTGCAAAATGAAAGAAGCGATCTGATTGGTTGCTATGGGCAACTCAGCAGCTTTTCCCCATAGACCACAATGGGCCTACTGGTTTCAATGGGCAAAAAATCATAGAGTTAATGCACTAGTCACAGTTCTCTATACCATTAACCTCTTCAGGACATAGGGCGTATGGATACGCCCTGCATTCCGAGTCCTTAAGGACCGAGGGCGTATCCATACGCCCGTGGGAATTCCGGTCCCCACCGCTAGCCGGTTGGGGACCGGAGCCAGATGCCTGCTGAAATCGTTCAGCAGGTATCGCGGCATATCGCCCAGGGAGGTCATTATGTGGGCGATGGCCGCAGATCGCTGGACAATTCAGCCCAGCGATCTGCGGCGATATTGGGTCTCCAGTGACCCGGAATTACTGGCTGATCGGGGCCGTCTCTGTACCTTCAGCTTCTGTACCTTCTCTACCTTCTGTACCTTCTGTACGTCTCTGTACCTTCAGTGTACCTTCAGCTGTTGTATAACTACAACTCCCAGCTTGCACAAACAGCTAAAGTGCATGCTGGAAGTTGTAGTGGTGCATCTGCTGGTTGCATAACTACAACTCCCAGCATGCCCGTTGGCTGTCGGTGACTGCTGAGAGTTGTAGTTTTGCAACATCTGAAGGCACAATGGTTGTGAAACTCAGAGTTTTTTTTTTACCTAACTCAGTGTTTCACGACCAGTGTGCCTCCAGCTGTTGCAAACTACAACTCTCAGCAGTCACCGTGCACCGTACATGCTGGGAGTTGTAGTTTTGCAACAGCTGGAGGCACACTGGTTGTGAAACACTGAGTTAGGTCACAAACTCAGTGATACGTAACCACTGTGCCTACAGCTGTTGCAAAACTAAAACTCTCAGCATGTACAGTCTGTCAGCCCATGCTGGGAGTTGTAGTTTTGCAACAGCTGGATGATCCCCCCTAATGTGAACGTACAGGGTACACTCACATGGGCGAAGGTTTACAGTAAGTATCCGGCTGCAAGTTTGAGCTGCGGCAAATTTTCTGCCGCAGCTCAAACTGCCAGCGAGAAACTACTGTGAACCCCCGCCCGTGTGACTGTACCCTAAAAACACTACACTACACTAACACAAAATAAAATAAAAAGTAAAAAACACTACATATACACATACCCCTACACAGCCCCCCTCCCCTCCCCAATAAAAATGAAAAACGTCTGGTACGCCACTGTTTCCAAGACGGAGCCTCCAGCTGTTGCAAAACAACTACTCCCAGTATTACCAGACAGCCACTGACTGTTCAGGCATGCTGAGAGTTTTACAACAGCTGGAGGCACCCTGTTTGGGAATCACTGGCGTAGAATTCCCCTATGTCCACCCCTATGCAAGTTCCTAATTTAGGCCTCAAATGCTAATGGCACTCTCACTTTGGAGCCCTGTCATATTTCAAGGCAACAGTTTAGGGTCACATATGGGGTATCGCTGTACTCGGGAGAAATTGTGTTACAAATTTTGGGGGCTATTTTCTGCTTTTACCCTTTTTAAAAATGTAAAATTTTTGGGAAAACACGCATTTTAGGTAAAAAACATTTTTTTTTTAACCTATGCAAAAGTCGTGAAACACCTGTGGGGTATAAAGGTTCACTTAACCCCTTGTTATGTTCCCTAGGGGGTCTAGTTTCCAAAATAGTATGCCATGTGTTTTTTTTTTTGCTGTCCTGGCACCATAGGGGCTTCCTAAATGCGGCATGCCCCCAGAGCAAAATTTGCTTCCAAAAAGCCAAATGTGACTACTCCTCTTCTGAGACCTGTAGTGCACCAGCAGAGCACTTTTCACCCCCATATGGGGCGTTTTTTGATTCGGAAGATATTGGGCTTCAAATTTTGAGGGGTATTTTCTGCTATTACCCTTTTTAAAAATGTAAAATTTTTGGGAAAACAAGCATTTTAGGTAAAAATTATTATAATTTTTTTTACATTTGCAAAAGTCATGAAACACCTGTGGGGTATTAAGGCTCACTTTATCCCATGTTACATTCCCCGAGGGGTCTAGTTTCCAAAATGGTAAGCCATGTGTTTTTTTTTTGCTGTTCTGGCACCATAGGGGCTTCCTAAATACAACATGCCCCCCAAAAACCATTTCAGAAAAACGTACTCTCCAAAATCCCCTTGTCGCTCCTTCACTGCTGAGCCCTCTACCGCGCCCGCCGAACAATTTACATAGACATATGACGTATGTGCGTACTCCTTTTACCACTTGCAAAAATTCAAAAATTGGGTCTACAAGAACATGTGAGTGTAAAAAATGAAGATTTTGAATTTTCTCCTTCACTTTGCTGCTATTCCTGTGAAACACCTAAAGGGTTAAAATGCTGACTGAATATCATTTTGAATACTTTGTGGGGTGTAGTTTTTATAATGGAGTCATTTATGGGGTATTTCTAACATGAAGACCCTTCAAATCCACTTCAAAACTGAACTGGTCCCTGAAAAATATTGAGTTTGAAAATTTTGTGAAAAATTGGAAAATTGCTGCTGAACTTTGAAGTCCTCTGGTGTCTTCCAAAAGTAAAAACACGTAAATTTTATAATGCAGATGTCAGGATTCGGCAGGCTGGAGGTGGATCCTCTGTGTCAGAGAGGGATTGGCGTGGACCGTACCGGTGGACCGGTTCTAAGTTTCTACTGGCTTTCACCAGAGCCCGCCGCAAAGCGGGATGGTCTTGCTGCGGCGGTAGCAACCAGGTCGTATTCACCGGTAACGGCTCTACCTCACTGACTGCTGAGAGTGGCGTGGGACAGGAGGACTAGACAGAGGCGAGGTCAGGCGTAGCAGAAGCTCAGGGCAGGCGGCAAGGTTCGTAGTCAAGGGTAACGGCAGAAGGTCTGGTAACACTGGTAAGGGCATGCACACAAAACGCTTTCCCTAGGCAGTGAGGCAACAAGATCCGGCAAGGACAGGAAGGGGAAGTGGGTTTTTATAAGCAAGGAGCAGGTAGGAGTTAATTAACACTGATTGGACCAGGCACCAATTAGTGGTGTACTGGCCCTTTAAATCTTAGAGAGCCGGCGCGCTCCCCCTAGAGAGCAGAGCCGCGCGCGCCAGGACGTGACAGCCGGGGAACGGGACAGGTGAGTAGATGGGGATGCGACCCGCGAGCGGGCGCATTCCGCTACGCGGATCGCATCCCCGCCGGCAGTGACAGTGCAGCACTCCCGGTCAGCGGGTCTGACCGGGGCGCTGAAGAGAGGAGAACGCCGCGAGTGCTCCGGGTCCCAGTAACAGTACCGCTTGTCCCTTCATACGAGACGAGGCCAGTGGGAGCGACTCTTGAGCCTCCTTCCAGATAACGGAGAAGTCCTGGGTTACTTCATCTACGGCAGGAACTTCAGAAGAAGTGGGAATGGGGAGGGGGGGCAGAGGGTGAAGCTTGCCACGGGGCAGAGTGGTACCAGGAAGTAGGCTATGAGGAGGTAAGATCTCTGCTTGCTTTTTGCAGAAAATATCAGAAAAGTCCTGGTAAGCCTTGGGAGGGACCGGTAAGGGTGGAACCTCAGGAGTTAGACAAGTGGGAGCAGAGGTGAGGCATTGTTTGAGACAAGATGAACCCCAACTCTTGATCTTCCCGGTGGTCCAGTCAAGGGTGGGAGAATGACGTTGGAGCCATGGCAGACCGAGGAGGATTTCAGAGGTGCAGTTGGGTAGGACAAGAAATAAAATTTTCTCGTGATGCAGTCCAATACTCATAAGCAGGGGTTCTGTGCGGTAGCAAGGAGCAGGTAGGAGTTAATTAACACTGATTGGACCAGGCACCAATTAGCGGTGCACTGGCCCTTTAAATCTTAGAGAGCCGGCGCACGGGCACCCTAGAGAGCGGAGCCGCGCGCACCAGGACGTGACAGCGGGAACGGGACAGGTGAGTAGATTGGGATGCGACCCGCGAGCGGGCGCGTCCCGCTACGCGGATCGAATCCCCGCCGGCAGTGACAGTGGAGCGCTCCCGGTCAACGGGTCTGACGGGGGCGCTGCAGAGAGGAGAACGCCGCGAGCGCTCCGGGGAGGAGCAGAGAGCCAGAGCGCACGGCGTAGCAGCAGACATAAAGTAGACATATTGTATATGTGAATCAAAAAAAAATTTATTCGTAATATTAGTTAGTAAAATGCTAAATTTTCAAATTTTTCATCAAATTTACTGATTTTTCACCAAGAAAGGATGCAAGTTACCACAAAAATTTACTACTATGTTAAAGTAGAATATGTCACGAAAAAACAATCTCGGAATCAGAATGATAACTAAAAGCATTCCAGAGTTATTAATGTTTAAAGTGACAGTGGTCAGATGTGCAAAAAACACTCTGGTCCTTAAGGCCAAAATGGGCTTGGTCTTTAACCTCCTAAGGACCCAGGACGTATGGGTACGTCCTGGGTCCCAGTCCTGCGATATAACGCTGGGTCACCCGGTGACCCCGCATCATATCGCGGCGGGCCCGGCGTCATAATGAAGCCGGGACCCGCCTCTAATAGCTATTAACCCTTTAGCCGCGCGCTCAAAGCTGAGCCGCGCGGCTAAAAACGAAAGTGAAAGTTGCCGGTTAGCTCAGGGAGCTGTTCGGGATCGCCGCGGTATAATCTCGGCATCCCGAACAGCTGTACTACAGGAGGAGGTCTTCTTACCTTCCTTCCTGCAGTCCGATCGCCGATTGAATGCTTCAAGCCTGAGATCCAGGCATGAGCATTCAATCGCCGAAAACACTGATTGATCCATTCCTATGGAGATGGACCAATCAGTGTAAAAGATGAGTTAATGCAATGTTATAGCCCCCCCTATAGGAGCTATAATATTGCATAAGAAAAGTGTAAAAAAAACCATTAACCCTTTCAATGATCCCTTCCCCTAATAAAAGTTTGAATCACCCGGCATTTCCAAGAATAAAAAAAACAGTGTAAATAAAAACAAAAATAAACATATGTGGTTTCGCCGTGTGCGGAAATGTCCGAATTATAAAAACATACCGCTTTTTAAACCGCATGTTCAATGGTGTACGCGCAAAAAAATTCCAAAGTCCAAAATAGCGCATTTTTTATCACTTTTTACACCACAAAAAGGGGAATAAAAAGTGATCAAAAAGTCTGATCAGAACAAAAATGGTACCGACAAAAACTTCAGATCACGGCGCAAAAAATGAGCCCTCATAGCGCCCTGAACACAGAAAAATAAAAAAGTTATAGGGGTCAGAATATGACAATTTTAAACGTATAAATTTTCCTGCATGTATTCATGATTTTCTTCTGAAGTGATACAAAATCAAACCTATACAAGTAGGGTATCATTTTAACCGTATGGACGTACAGAATAAAGATAAGGTATCATTTTTGCCGAAAAATTTACTGCGTAAAAACGGAAGCCCCCAAAACTTACTAAATAGTGTTTTTTCATTAATTTTGTCGCACATTGATTTTTTTTAGTTTAAGAGATAATAACGGGATTTTATTAGGGTAGATCACAGATAACGCGTTTCGAGGGGTGGGACCCCCTCTTCGTCAGATCCAATGATGTGGCAGATGTGGGAGGCCACTGATTTATGCAAAAAAAGCCAGCGAAATTTAACAGCAATTACCGGGTACAGAATAAAATACATATATGCATCTGTGCAATACAGTTTGCACGGTGCTGAGGGTATCTCAAATCCAAAGCAAACATAAATTTAAAACAAATTACATTTAACACGAATAGTATTTAGGTTGCAGATGAAATGAGGTGTTACTACTATTAGCCTGGCCTTCCGTTCGGGGAGCGGAGCAATTAAAAAAATTCAAAGCGCCGCTCTCTGTGTTATGGCGGCATTTCAAAGATAGAGGTACAGCAGGATCGCGGTCCTCTCATGTATGGGATACCCCTCTTCTGGGTGTCTGGGAGAAAACGTCCTAAATTACAATGAAGTTGATAGTGGAAGCGCGTCTCCTCTGTTTGGATGAAATTGATATATACAGACATCGGCATTACAGTAGAGCATATTTTATGCAACAGTGTTGTGGTATATTGTGATGCCAATGATAACGCGGGGCCTTTAACAACGGCCGGGACCCGTGGCTAATAGCGCGCGGCATTGATCGCTGTGCCACTCGCTATTAACCCTTTAGACGCGGCGTTCAAAGTTGAACGCCACGTCTAAAGTGAAACTGAAACCATGCCGGTTAGCTCAGTGGGCTGTTCGGGATAGCCGCGGCGAAATCGCTGCATCCCGAACAGCTTACAGGACAGCAGGAGGGTCCCTACCGGCCTCCTCGCTGTCCGATCGCTGAAGGACTGCTCAGTGCCTGAGATCCAGGCATGAGCAGTCAAGCCGCAGAATCATCGATTTCTCATAAGAAACCAGTGATCAATGTGAAAGATCAGTGTGTGCAGTGTTATAGGTCCCTATGGGATAACAATGATCAGTATAAGAGATCAGTGTGTGCAGTGTTATAGGTCCCTATGGGATAACAATGATCAGTATAAGAGATCAGTGTGTGCAGTGTTATAGGTCCCTATGGGATAACAATGATCAGTATAAGAGATCAGTGTGTGCAGTGTTATAGGTCCCTATGGGATAACAATGATCAGTATAAGAGATCAGTGTGTGAAGTGTTATAGTTCCCTATGGGACCTATAACACTGCAAAACAAAAGTGGGAAAAAAAAGTGAATAAATATCATTTAACCCCTTCCCTTTGAATCACCCCCCTTTTCCCATAAAAAAAAAAAAAAAACACAGTGTAAATAAAAATAAACATATGTGGTATCGCCGCGTGCGGAAATGTCCGAATTATAAAAATATATCGTTAATTAAACCACACGGTCAATGGCGTGCGCGCAAAAAAATTCCAAAGTCCAAAATAGTGCATTTTTGGTCACTTTTTATATCATGATCAATAAGTCCGATCAATGCAAAAATGGTACCGTTAAAAACTTCAGATCACGGCGCAACAAATGAGCCCTTCTACCGCCCCATACACGGAAAAATAAAAAAGTTATAGGGGTCAGAAATGACAATTTTAAACGTGTTAATTTTCCTGCATGAAGTTATGATTTTTTCCAGAAGTACGACAAAATCAACCCTATATAAGTAGGGGATCATTTTAATCGTATGGACCTACAGAATAAATATCAGGTGTCATTTTTACCGAAAAATGTACTACGTAGAAATGGAAGCCCCCAAAAGTTACAAAACGGCGGATTTTTTTCAATTTTGTCTCACAATGATTTTTTTTTCGGTTTCACCGTAGATTTATGGGCGAAATGACTGACGTCATTACAAAGTAGAATTGGTGGCGCAAAAAATAAGCCATCATATGGATTTTTAGGTGCAAAATTTAAAGAGTTATGATTTTTTAAAGGCCAGGAGCAAAAAACAAAAATGCAAAAACGGAAAGAACCCCGGTCCTTAAGGGGTTAAGGACCCAGCCATTTTTTGCACATCTGACCACTGTCACTTTAAGTATTAATAACTCTGGAATGCTTTTACTTTTCATTCTGATTCTGAGATTGTTTTTTCGTGACATATTCTACTTCATGTTAGTGGTAAATTTTTGTCGAGGCTTGCATCATTTCTTGGTGAAAAATTCCACGTGGCCCCGCATTATAGATTGGGAGCGGACACATGACGTTCCAGTACGTCATGTGTCCTTAAGGGGTTAAGGTGAAAATGGGCTGGTGCCTTAAGGGGTTAAACCCCACTGGCATTTGACAGATCTTTGGAACAGTGGGCTGTGCAAATGAAAAATTTTCACTTTTCATTTTGACAGACCACTGCTCAAAAAAATCTATCAGACACCTGTGAGATGTAAATGCTCACTGCACTTCTTATTAGGGGTGTAGTTTCCAAAATGGGGTCACATGTGGGGGGGGGGGGGGGTTCACTGTTCTGGCACCATGGAGGCCTAAACGCACATGGCTTTCAATTTCAGCCAGATTCTCTCTCCAAAAGCCCAATGGTGCTCCTTCTCTTCTGAGCCCTGTAGTTCCCCCGCAGAGCACTTTACATCCACATGTGGGGTATTTTCTGACTCAGAAGATTTGGGGTTACAAATTTTGTGGGGCTTTTCCTCCTATTTCCCCTTGTGAAAATGATAAAATTGGGGTAACAATAGCATTTTAGGGAAAAAAAAAATATACATTTTTTAATTTTCACCTCCAACTTTAACTAAAATTTGTCAAACACCTGTGGGATGTTAAGGCTCACTATACCCCTTGTTACTTTACGTGAGGGGTGTAGTTTTCTAAATGGGGGTCACATATGGGTGTTTTTTATGTTTATGTCAGAACTGCTGTAACTACCAGCCACCCCTGTGCAAATCACCAATTTAGGCCTCAAATGTATATGGTACACTCTGTTTACACTAACATGCTGGTGTAGACCCAAAATTTACCTTTTCTTGGGGTAAAAGAAGAGAAAAAAAATTTGTAACCCAAAACTGTTGCCTTGAAATATGAGAGGGCTCCAAAGTGAAAGAGCACCATGTGCATTTGAGGCCTAAATTAGGGATTTGCATCCAACACCAAATTACCCTACGGCAGTGCTTCCCAAATAGGGTGTCTCCAGCTGTAGCAAAACTCCCAGCATGCCAGGACAGTCAATGGCTATGCCGATGTGCTGGCCCCTGTATCACCCCCCTGTGTGGGGGGGGGGGGGGGGCTGGAGAGGGGGGGACCTGTCATGTGGGCAGGGCCGGATTAAGAGGATCATGGGCCTGGTGCTGAAGATTTTGATGGGCCTTTTTATCGAAATATATAAAATGAAAAAGCAACACAAAGCAATTTTGTTTAACACAAATAAAGCGCATCCGTCACGTTATGCACATTAAATTACCAGGATAGATGAATATGCTGGTTGCTGAGTTGCCCACAGCAACCAATCAGATGGCTTCTTTTATCTGATGTTACTAGGAGGATGTTAGGAGGACTGCGCTTTTCTCTGCTGTAACACACACAGGCTCTGCGTCCTATGATCCTTCTGCAGTGTAATATAATGAAGTGACTGTCCGCAAGATGGCTGCCGATTATATAGGGCTGTGACATCACAGGGGTGACTGGCTACATCCTGCATGTGATTCAGGGTCATCATGTCTACCTCCCTTCCCGCCTTCCCAGCATTCCTTGCCCCATATACTGACATGTGGATCGGCCATTTTAGATGCCCTGGGCCCTGCACCGCAGTAAATAGAGTTTAATGAAGCGATTTGTGCGATAGAATCGCAGCGATATTCACATTCGTTGCGAATCGTATATTTTCTGAAATTAGTAATGAATTCTGGGTCGCCAGCTCCGATTCGCTCATCTCTAGACATAACTCTTACTTTTCTACCTACAGACTCATATAAGGGCTTGTTTTTTTGCGTCACCAATTATACTTTGCAATGACAAACAAACAAATATTTGTGGGACAAACTTGAATAAAAATGCAATTTTGGGGTCTTTCTACACAGTGCACTTTTTGCAAACAGTCCCACATTGGGGGAGATTTATCAAAACCTGTGAGGAAGAGTGGTGCAGTTGCCCATAGCAACCAATCAGATCGCATTTTTCAGAGGCTTTTTAAAAAATGAAAGAAGCGATCTGATTGGTTGCTATGGGCACCTGCACCACTACTCTACACAGGTTTTGATAAGTCTCTCCCATTAGCTTTATTTTGTAGGTCCATACGATTACAATGATACCCAAATTGGGCCATTGACCATGCAGATTACTCAACATTATAGTTGGTATTTATACTTACCGTAATTATACTTTCCTCGAGTCCCCGAAGGCAGCACAGAAGGGATATTCCGGTCTCCTGACCTCCCACTAGGACCGCCCATCTAGATTAACATAATTAATTATTTAATTGATTCCTACCCTTAGTCCTATATACAGACCCCGCATACAATCCACCATGTGTAATAAAATAGACTGACTGATGCAAAAACAAACTTTATTGGGTGGGTATATGTGCTGCCTTCGGGGACTCGAGGAAAGTATAATTACGGTAAGTATAAATACCAACTTTCCTCTTCGTCCCCTACGGCAGCACAGAAGGGATTTAACATAGAACAAAAAAGGGGGGGCATTATTTATGCACAGCGGACAAGACCCCGGTGCTGAAGGCTGGGCTCTTGGACTGGAGATCCAGCCGATAATGTCTTGCGAAGGTAGATGTAGTCGACCAGGACGCAGCATTACAAATCTCTGTCAAGGACACCTGCTCTCTTTCAGCCCAAGATGTTGAGGTTGAGCGAGTGCGCTCTAAGAGGATGAGGAGGATCCTTCCCTTGGATAGTGTAGGCTTCTATGATGGTAGTACGGATCCATCGTGCCAACGTGTCTTTAGATGCTTTTAGACCTTTCTTAGCTCTGGTTGTTATAATAAATAGATTTTCATCTCTACGAAAATCTTGCACACGATGAAGGTAACACAATAAACCCCGCTTTACATCCAATGTGTGATATCGCAACTCTTCTTCTGAATCCGGATTGGGGTAAAAAATCGGTAAAAAAGATTCCCTATTCACATTAGCCGTAGAGGGTACTTTCGGAACAAATGAGGGCATTGTTCTCAGTCTGACACCATCCGGTAAAATTTTTAAGTATGGTTCCCGGGATGAAAGTGCTTGCATTTCTCCCAGTCTTTTGGCAGAGGTTACTGCCACGAGAAACAGAACTTTCATAGATAACCACTTAAATTCTATTTCTTCAATTGGTTCAAATGGTGGTAATGTAAGTGCATTTAGCACCAGACACAAATCCCAGGAGGCTACCGGCGGACGAACAGACGGGTTGAGATTTCTTAAAGCCTTGAAAAATCTTCCAATAAGAGGCTGATTATTAAACTTTCCCTCTGTCATAGCATTTATTGCTGTTAAGTGTACCCTCAAGGTATTTGCTTTAAGTCCTTTATCATATCCTGACTGAAGAAATTGGAGGACTGCAGACAAAGATAGTTGCAGATTAGATGCTGTAAGCCATGCTTGAAATTTTTTCCACAGTCTAGAATAAATAAAGTTAGTAGAAGACTTTCTAGAGGCCAGTAGAGTCTTTACTACATTATCCGATAGGCCTAAAAGTTTTAGCCTTTCCCTTTCAGTAACCAGGCCGTTAGATGTAATCGTTCCGGATGAGGGTGACAGAATGTTTTCTGTAGAAGAAGGTCCGGGACTGGTGGCAACTTCCAATATCTCCCTTCGGACAGCTGCAAAATTGTTGGTAGCCAGGCTCGACGTGGCCAAAATGGTGCTATTAGAATGACCTTGGGAGACTCCAAAAGGATTTTGCTCAAGACCTTTGGCAACACCGGAAGTGGAGGGTACAGGTAGACAAATCTGTTCTTCCAAGGTATAGAAAAAGCGTCTAACACGTCCGGTTGATCGTACTTGATTAATGAACCGAACTTTTCCAACTTGCGATTCCTCCGGGTTGCCATTAAATCTATTTCTGGAATCCCCCACCTGTCTGTCAACATCTGGAAATATCTTGGATTTAATGACCACTCCCCCGAATGTAGAGTCTCTCGACTTAGAAGATCCGCTTGGATATTCAGGCAGCCCTTTATGTGTACAGCATGGAGATCTATCACTACATCTTCTGCCCAGGTCATAATCTGTGCACATAACTGTTGAAGAGACCGACATCGGGTTCCGCCCTGCTTGTTTATGTAGTAGGCTGCGGCGATGTTGTCTGTCTGCAAGAGCACAGACCTTCTGGAGACAGAGCATTCGTAGTGGAGGAGGGCCATCTGAATGGCCTTTAGCTCTTTGAAATTTGAGGATCTCTTCATCACTGATGGATTCCAAACTCCTTGAATCCAGGTATTCCCTGAATGGGCACCCCAACCTGAAGCAGATGCATCCGTAGTAATTAGTACATGCTCGTTGTTGATGAATTTCTTGCCTGAATTCAGATTCGCCTTCTTGGTCCACCAAAGTAAACTGTGACGAACCTTCAGGGAAATTGTTATTATAGAATCCAGAGACTTGAATTGAGGATTGTGGGAGAGAATCTCCAGTTGAAGCTCCCTGAAATGGGCTCTTGCCCACGGCACAGCTTCTATTGTTGCCGTCAAAAGTCCCAATACGCTCATTGCTCTCCTCACTGATATTGATGGATTTCTGTATACCTGCTGAATTGCTTCTCTTATCTGAACAATTTTTGTTGAGGGCAAGAAAATCTTCATTCTCTCGAGATCCACCGTGAGTCCTAAAAACTGAATTTGACTTGAGGGTGTTAACTCCGATTTTTGGTAGTTCACAATGAACCCCACATTTTGTAGTAACTGGATACAAGTCTGGATGTGAATTCTTAATATTTCTGGTGTTGTGGCAACAACTAACCAGTCGTCCAGGTATGGCACGATCCTGATGGTCTGCAGACGTAGGGCTGCTACTAGGACCACTACCACTTTTGTGAAAATTCGGGGTGCAGGGGAAAGGCCGAATGGCAGAGCCCAAAATTGGAAATGACGAAACCCTTCTTTTGAGGCAATAGCAAGCCTGAGGAATTTTCTGTCTTGTGATGCAATGGGGATGTGTAGATAGGCATCCTTTAAATCTAGTGATGCCATCACTTCTCCTTGTTGCACCAACCCGTATACCGATCTGATGGTGTCCATCCTGAACTTTATTTTCCGTAAGTGCTTGTTCAGATACCTGAGATCGATAATTAATCGCCATTTTCCATTTGGCTTGGGCACAGGAAAAACACGAGAGTAAACTCCTTTGAATTCTTCTTCTTTTGGAACCGGTTCGAGAGCCTCTTTTTCCAGGAATTCTGTTAGGAGAGAAAGCACTCGCTGGTCTTGTCCTGAATTTAGTAGAAATCTGTCCCTGGGGAGATGCTGAAATTCGAGAGTATAACCCTCGCGAATGATTTGCATTACCCACACATCTGAGGTTATTTTCTCCCATACATGCGCAAACTTTAAGAGTCTTGCACCTACCGGTTCCCGAATCCTGGCGTCAGAACTCTGTTTTCTGGTTTGGGAGTGGATTGGTATTCTTTTTCCCTTTGTTCTGGTATCTTGGCTGAAATCTGTTCGGTCTCTCTGGATAAGTACGCTTCCTAAAGCTGTTCTTTGCTTTCTGGGGGCGATTCGTCTTAAAGGGCTTGCGAAAGGACCGTGGTAAATACAACACCCTATCCTTTTTATTTTCCTTCAAAACTCTATCCAGATGTTTTCCCACCAACCTGCCAGGTTCAAAGGGAAACGCACAAAAATTAGATTTTGTAGAAGTGTCTCCTGACCATGGCCTTAGCCAAACTGCCCTACGGGCAGAATTAGCCACCGCCATGGACTTAGAAGCGATCTTAAGAACGTCCAGGGAAAAATCACACATGAATTCGGCAGCGGCTTTTAGAGAAGAAAGTTGTTCTTTAAGGCGTCGTCTAGAGCTGCCTGTCTGCAGATCCTGCGAAAAATGGGTTAGCCAAAGCCTCATAGCTCTTGACACAGGTACCGTAGATAAGGCTGCTTTGTTTAAAGCTGACATATTCCCATGCACTCTTTTCAGCATGGTGTCTGCCTTTTTGTCCATAGCATCCTTTAATAGTACCGCGTCATCTGCAGGGTAGAAGGCATTCTTTGATACTCGGGCTACCGCTGAATCTACTCTTCCCGGCTGCTCCCACTCTTCTGATACAGACGGGTCTAGCCTGTACACCTTTTTGAATCTTGATCCCATATCCAGGCGCTTATCCGGCTTCTTCCACTCTTTTTGCATAATACTCTGCAAAATGTGATGACCTGGCAAGACAGTAGACTTTCTCTTAGGAAAGTAAAATAGACTTTCCTTATCTTGCGCAGGTCGATCATTCTTAGCTGACTCCATGCTTTTCTTAACTTTCTTAATCAGCTTTTCTGCAGCATTTGCATTAAACAAGTAATAGTCTTCTGCAACTTCATCCGACTCAGAGGATGAGTCAGAGGAGTCAGAAGAAGAAGACTGTCTCTTTGAATGTCTCTTTTTCTTTTTATGAGATGGACCAGGAGAACTATCCGAGTCGGAAGATAATTGTTTCCTAGACTGCCTCCTTCTCTTTTTGTGCGCCGGTTCAGAAGTGCTCTCGGAGGATGATGACGACAATTTTTTGACCCCTTTTTTATTTCTCTTCATAGTATGGTTTGATTCCGAATCAGATGATGAGGAAGCTTTTTCTTTTTTATATATATACTTCTTGTGCGTAGCGGGCCCAGAATCTGACATACGCTTACGCATCCAGCTAAAGAAGTTTCTAGCCTCATCCTCAAAACCTGATTTATCAGGGGGTGAACATGCCTCACATATGTTAGATGGCCATTCCTCTTGCAGATAATGTAAACAGCTGATACAGCGTTTGGTTTTATTAGAAATTGGAATTTCTGACTTTTCATTTTTGGAACAAAAATCACAATCATCAAATGGGTATGAGTCAGGTAAAGGTTCACTGCAATTTATACAGCATCTATGTTTAGACTTGGATCTCTTCTTCCTTGCAGAATCAGAAGACATCTGAAACAGAGGAAGGAGAACTCAATGTAGTGTAGTGTAAGTGTTACTGACTACAGGGACCCGCAGGAAGAAAGTACAGTACCTTATTAGTCCAAGAGCCCGGCTGCCCAGCAATGTGGCTGAACAACGCCAGACTCCCGGGCTAATAAGCATTCCCCTGCCGACCCCCTACTGTGCCGGGACTGGCTGACGTCAGCAATGCGCGCCGCTGCAGCTGTACAAAGATGCTAACAGCTGGCAGCGCGCACCCACGAGACACATACAGCCGAGCGCGCGCCGATGCGCCCGAAGATACGGCACAGCGGCGCTTGCGCACAAGACAGGACACGGGCAGAGGCAGACAAGCGCGCTTAGATTCGCAACAGCAGGCACCGCTGGAAGCGTGCGCATAGACGAGCGCACAGACAGCATACAAGTAAGAAACACTTTCATACTTACACTGCGCCGTCTAGCTGGACATTCAGCATCAAGATATAATAGAAAACTACTTACCAGGACCCCGCACTGGTTCCATAGTTTTCTTTGCCGTGTAGTCATACCAGCCACACCACCCTGCCAGGACCCCGCACCAGCCATAGTAGAGGGATGATGGTGTTGGTATAAAGCTGGGACCCCGCACCAGCAGCACCTCCTGCTGTCCGAACGGCATGCCAGGACCCCGCACCGGCTTAAGGACAGCAGGGAAGCCAGGACCCCGCACTGGCACATACTCACATAATAGTTGCAGCCAAGAACCCCGCAAGGCTGAATCCAAAATGGGCAACCTAATGGTGAACTTCAATTTTGGAAGGAGGACCAAAAAAAAACACATGGTGGATTGTATGCGGGGTCTGTATATAGGACTAAGGGTAGGAATCAATTAAATAATTAATTATGTTAATCTAGATGGGCGGTCCTAGTGGGAGGTCAGGAGACCGGAATATCCCTTCTGTGCTGCCGTAGGGGACGAAGAGGAAAAGCAGCGATATCACTTTTTTTTTTTTTTTTGGGATAAAAAAATGTTTCTTTGAAAAATTAGAAAAGGGAGGTCATTCAACTTTTATTAGGGAAAGGGTTAATTAAATTTTATTATTACTTTTTTTTTCGCAGGAAGGGGTCAAGCACACCTGTCTATAACTTCTAGGCCAATCTGTCTATAATAGCTGTGCTATTATAAGTAGATATGCCATTCAGGAGCATAAAAAAGCTAGGTGAGAACTTATCACCTAGCTTTTCTGTGCTCCTGAATGCCATTGCTGCTTATAGCCTATAAGGATAACCTACTATTAATTATAGGCAAATCTGTCTATATTAGCTTAAAATATAAGCAGAAATGGCACTAAGGAGCACAGAAAAGCTGGGTGACAATTTCTCGCTTAGATTTTTCATGCTTCTGAATGGCATATCTGCTTATAATAGCTCAGTTATTATAGGATTTACCTATAGCCTTTAGTCAAATCTGTCTAAAATAGCTGAGCTATTATAAGCAGATATGCCATTCAGGAGAATGAAAAAGCTAGGTGAGAAATTGTCACCTAGCTTTTCTGGGCTCCTGAATGGCATATCTGCTTACCAAAGAATAGACAGATATGACAGAAAGGTTATAGGTAAATCTATCTATAATAGCTGAGCTATGATAAGCACCATTGCCATTCAGGTACACAGAAAAGCTAGGTGACAATTTCTCACCTAGTTTTCCATGCTCCTGAATGGCATGCCTGCCTATAAAAACTGAGCTTTTATAGGCAGGCTTGCCATTCAGGAGCATGGAAAATCTAGGTGAGAAATTGTCACCTAGCTTTTCTATGTACCTGAATTGCAAGTCAGTTCATGACTGGTGGTGGTACCTTTTTGGGGGACTTCAGAAGCAGAGAACAAGGACCGCCGGTGGGACCTCAGCCGCTGTCACACAGTAAAAATTTTTGACGGGCATGGGCCAGGCAGGAAAGCAGCACATACCATCCTCTTTCTGACAGGGGGGAGGAGAGTCCTACAATACCGTGACATGAGTCGCGCTGGTCAGGAGGTTACCCAGCCCATGTGACCACCCAGGCAGGGTCCGACTGACAACACTCAGGGCCCTCGGACCAAATAAAGCAAGGGCCCCCTGTGAGGCTCCACCCATGGCCACATCTCTGCAACGCCCCTATCCAACCCAAATGCCTCCTAATGCCCCAACCTACACACAAAATAAAAGACAAGAAAATATATAACAAGTTAACATAGGTAAGATCATTTTCCATGACCAAGAATACCAGTATACAAGGAGGAAATATATACCACCACACAAGAATACCAGTATACAAGGAGGAAATATATACCACCACACAAGAATACCAGTATACAAGGAGGAAATATATACCATCACACAATAATACCAGTATACAAGGAGGAAATATATACCACCACACAAGAATACCAGTATACAAGGAGGAAATATATACCACCACACAAGAATACCAGTATACAAGGAGGAAATATATACCACCACACAAGAATACCAGTATACAAGGAGGAAATATATACCACCACACAATAATACCAGTATACAAGGAGGAAATATATACCACCACACAATAATACCAGTATACAAGGAGGAAATATATACCACCACACAAGAATACCAGTATACAAGGAGGAAATATATACCACCACACAATAATACCAGTATACAAGGAGGAAATATATACCACCACACAAGAATACTAGTATACAAGGAGGAAATATATACCACCACACAAGAATACCAGTATACAAGGAGGAAATATATACCACCACACAAGAATACCAGTATACAAGGAGGAAATATATACCACCACACAAGAATACCAGTATACAAGGAGGAAATATATACCACCACACAAGAATACCAGTATACAAGGAGGAAATATATACCACCACACAAGAATACCAGTATACAAGGAGGAAATATATACCACCACACAAGAATACCAGTATACAAGGAGGAAATATATACCACCACACAATAATACCAGTATACAAGGAGGAAATATATACATCACACAAGAATACCAGTATACAAGGAGGAAATATATACCACCACACAATAATACCAGTATACAAGGAGGAAATATATACATCACACAATAATACCAGTATACAAGGAGGAAATATATACATCACACAATAATACCAGTAAACAAGGAGGAAATATATACCACCACACAAGAATACCAGTATACAAGGAGGAAATATATACATCACACAATAATACCAGTATACAAGGAGGAAATATATACCACCACACAAGAATACCAGTATACAAGGAGGAAATATATACATCACACAAGAATACCAGTATACAAGGAGGAAATATATACCACCACACAAGAATACCAGTATACAAGGAGGAAATATATACATCACACAAGAATACCAGTATACAAGGAGGAAATATATACCACCACACAATAATACCAGTATACAAGGAGGAAATATATACCACCACACAAGAATACCAGTATACAAGGAGGAAATATATACCACCACACAAGAATACCAGTATACAAGGAGGAAATATATACCACCACACAAGAATACCAGTATACAAGGAGGAAATATATACCACCACACAAGAATACAAGTATACAAGGAGGAAATATATACCACCACACAAGAATACCAGTATACAAGGAGGAAATATATACCACCACATAAGAATACCAGTATACAAGGAGGAAATATATACCACCACACAAGAATACCAGTATACAAGGAGGAAATATATACCACCACACAAGAATACCAGTATACAAGGAGGAAATATATACCACCACACAAGAATACCAGTATACAAGGAGGAAATATATACCACCACACAAGAATACCAGTATACAAGGAGGAAATATATACCACCACACAATAATACCAGTATACAAGGAGGAAATATATACCATCACACAAGAATACCAGTATACAAGGAGGAAATATATACATCACACAATAATACCAGTATACAAGGAGGAAATATATACCACCACACAATAATACCAGTATACAAGGAGGAAATATATACCACCACACAAGAATACCAGTATACAAGGAGGAAATATATACCACCACACAAGAATACCAGTATACAAGGAGGAAATATATACCACCACACAAGAATACCAGTATACAAGGAGGAAATATATACCACCACACAATAATACCAGTATACAAGGAGGAAATATATACCACCACACAATAATACCAGTATGCAAGGAGGAAATATATACCACCACACAAGAATACCAGTATACAAGGAGGAAATATATACCACCACACAATAATACCAGTATGCAAGGAGGAAATATATACCACCACACAATAATACCAGTATGCAAGGAGGAAATATATACCACCACACAAGAATACCAGTATACAAGGAGGAAATATATACATCACACAATAATACCAGTATACAAGGAGGAAATATATACATCACACAATAATACCAGTATACAAGGAGGAAATATATACCACCACATAATAATACCAGTATATAAGGAGGAAATATATACCACCACACAAGAATACCAGTATACAAGGAGGAAATATATACATCACACAATAATACCAGTATACAAGGAGGAAATATATACCACCACACAAGAATACCAGTATACAAGGAGCAAATATATACCACAACACAATAATACCAGTATACAAGGAGGAAATATATACCACCACACAAGAATACCAGTATACAAGGAGGAAATATATACATCACACAAGAATACCAGTATACAAGGAGGAAATATATACCACCACACAAGAATACCAGTATACAAGGAGGAAATATATACATCACACAATAATACCAGTATACAAGGAGGAAATATATACCACCACACAATAATACCAGTATACAAGGAGGAAATATATACATCACACAATAATACCAGTATACAAGGAGGAAATATATACCACCACACAAGAATACCAGTATACAAGGAGGAAATATATACCACCACACAAGAATACCAGTATACAAGGAGGAAATATATACCACCACACAAGAATACCAGTATACAAGGAGGAAATATATACCACCACACAATAATACCAGTATACAAGGAGGAAATATATACCATCACACAAGAATACCAGTATACAAGGAGGAAATATATACATCACACAATAATACCAGTATACAAGGAGGAAATATATACCACCACACAATAATACCAGTATACAAGGAGGAAATATATACCACCACACAAGAATACCAGTATACAAGGAGGAAATATATACCACCACACAAGAATACCAGTATACAAGGAGGAAATATATACCACCACACAAGAATACCAGTATACAAGGAGGAAATATATACCACCACACAATAATACCAGTATACAAGGAGGAAATATATACCACCACACAATAATACCAGTATGCAAGGAGGAAATATATACCACCACACAAGAATACCAGTATACAAGGAGGAAATATATACCACCACACAATAATACCAGTATGCAAGGAGGAAATATATACCACCACACAATAATACCAGTATACAAGGAGGAAATATATACATCACACAAGAATACCAGTATACAAGGAGGAAATATATACCACCACACAAGAATACCAGTATACAAGGAGGAAATATATACCACCACACAAGAATACCAGTATACAAGGAGGAAATATATACATCACACAAGAATACCAGTATACAAGGAGGAAATATATACCACCACACAAGAATACCAGTATACAAGGAGGAAATATATACATCACACAATAATACCAGTATACAAGGAGGAAATATATACATCACACAATAATACCAGTATACAAGGAGGAAATATATACCACCACATAATAATACCAGTATATAAGGAGGAAATATATACCACCACACAAGAATACCAGTATACAAGGAGGAAATATATACATCACACAATAATACCAGTATACAAGGAGGAAATATATACCACCACACAAGAATACCAGTATACAAGGAGCAAATATATACCACAACACAATAATACCAGTATACAAGGAGGAAATATATACCACCACACAAGAATACCAGTATACAAGGAGGAAATATATACATCACACAAGAATACCAGTATACAAGGAGGAAATATATACCACCACACAAGAATACCAGTATACAAGGAGGAAATATATACATCACACAATAATACCAGTATACAAGGAGGAAATATATACCACCACACAATAATACCAGTATACAAGGAGGAAATATATACATCACACAATAATACCAGTATACAAGGAGGAAATATATACCACCACACAAGAATACCAGTATACAAGGAGGAAATAT
Organism: Hyla sarda; assembly: GCF_029499605.1. Taxonomy (NCBI): domain Eukaryota; kingdom Metazoa; phylum Chordata; class Amphibia; order Anura; family Hylidae; genus Hyla; species Hyla sarda. Next base: position 133,916 of record NW_026610987.1, read on the forward strand.
ATACCACCACACAAGAATACCAGTATACAAGGAGGAAATATATACCACCACACAAGAATACCAGTATACAAGGAGGAAATATATACATCACACAAGAATACCAGTATACAAGGAGGAAATATATACCACCACACAATAATACCAGTATACAAGGAGGAAATATATACATCACACAAGAATACCAGTATACAAGGAGGAAATATATACCACCACACAAGAATACCAGTATACAAGGAGGAAATATATACCACCACACAATAATACCAGTATACAAGGAGGAAATATATACCACCACACAAGAATACCAGTATACAAGGAGGAAATATATACCACCACACAAGAATACCAGTATACAAGGAGGAAATATATACCACCACATAATAATACCAGTATATAAGGAGGAAATATATACCACCACACAAGAATACCAGTATACAAGGAGGAAATATATACATCACACAATAATACCAGTATACAAGGAGGAAATATATACCACCACACAATAATACCAGTATACAAGGAGGAAATATATACCACCACACAATAATACGAGTATACAAGGAGGAAATATATATCACCACACAAGAATACCAGTATACAAGGAGGAAATATATACATCACACAAGAATACCAGTATACAAGGAGGAAATATATACCACCACACAAGAATACCAGTATACAAGGAGGAAATATATACCACCACACAAGAATACCAGTATACAAGGAGGAAATATATACCACCACACAAGAATACCAGTATACAAGGAGGAAATATATACCATCACACAAGAATACCAGTATACAAGGAGGAAATATATACATCACACAATAATACCAGTATACAAGGAGGAAATATATACCACCACACAATAATACCAGTATACAAGGAGGAAATATATACCACCACACAATAATACCAGTATACAAGGAGGAAATATATACATCACACAAGAATACCAGTATACAAGGAGGAAATATATACCACCACACAAGAATACCAGTATACAAGGAGGAAATATATACCATCACACAATAATACCAGTATACAAGGAGGAAATATATACATCACACAATAATACCAGTATACAAGGAGGAAATATATACCACCACATAATAATACCAGTATATAAGGAGGAAATATATACCACCACACAAGAATACCAGTATACAAGGAGGAAATATATACATCACACAATAATACCAGTATACAAGGAGGAAATATATACCACCACACAAGAATACCAGTATACAAGGAGGAAATATATACATCAGACAAGAATACCAGTATACAAGGAGGAAATATATACCACCACACAAGAATACCAGTATACAAGGAGGAAATATATACCACCACACAATAATACCAGTATACAAGGAGGAAATATATACCACCACACAAGAATACCAGTATACAAGGAGGAAATATATACCACCACACAAGAATACCAGTATACAAGGAGGAAATATATACCACCACACAATAATACCAGTATACAAGGAGGAAATATATAAATTGTCACGATGCCGGCTGGCAGGTAGTGGATCCTCTGTGCCAGAGAGGGATTGGCGTGGACCGTGCTAGTGGACCGGTTCTAAGCCACTACTGGTTTTCACCAGAGCCCGCCGCAAAGCGGGATGGTCTTGCTGCGGCGGTAGTGACCAGGTCGTATCCACTAGCAACGGCTCACCTCTCTGGCAGCTGAAGATAGGCGCGGTACAAGGGAGTAGACAGAAGCAAGGTCGGACGTAGCAGAAGGTCGGGGCAGGCAGCAAGGATCGTAGTCAGGGGCAACGGCAGAAGGTCTGGAAACACAGGCAAGGAACACACAAGGAACGCTTTCACTGGCACTAAGGCAACAAGATCCGGCAAGGGAGTGCAGGGGAAGTGAGGTGATATAGGGAAGTGCACAGGTGAACACACTAATTGGAACCACTGCGCCAATCAGCGGCGCAGTGGCCCTTTAAATCGCAGAGACCCGGCGCGCGCGCGCCCTAGGGAGCGGGGCCGCGCGCGCCGGGACAGAACAGACGGAGAGCGAGTCAGGTAGGGGAGCCGGGGTGCGCATCGCGAGCGGGCGCTACCCGCATCGCGAATCGCATCCCGGCTGGCAGCGGAATCGCAGCGCCCCGGGTCAGAGGACGTGACCGGAGCGCTGCCGCGGGGAGAGAGAAGCGAGCGCTCCGGGGAGGAGCGGGGACCCGGAGCGCTCGGCGTAACAGTACCCCCCCCCTTGGGTCTCCCCCTCTTCTTAGAGCCTGAGAACCTGAGGAGCAGACTTTTGTCTAGGATGTTGTCCTCAGGTTCCCAGGATCTCTCTTCAGGACCACAACCCTCCCAGTCCACTAAAAAAAAATTTTTCCCTCTGACCTTTTTGGCAGCTAAAATTTCTTTGACCGAGAAGATGTCCGAGGAGCCGGAAACAGGAGTGGGAGGAACAGATTTGGGAGAAAAACGGTTGAGGATGAGTGGTTTGAGAAGAGAGACGTGAAAGGCATTAGGGATACGAAGAGAGGGAGGAAGAAGAAGTTTATAAGAGACAGGATTAATTTGACACAAAATTTTGAAAGGACCAAGATAGCGTGGTCCCAACTTGTAGCTAGGGACACGGAAGCGGACATATTTAGCGGAGAGCCATACCTTGTCTCCAGGGGAAAAAACGGGGGGAGCTCTTCTTTTCTTATCCGCGAACTTCTTCATGCGTGATGAAGCCTGTAAGAGAGATTTTTGGGTCTCTCTCCATATGATGGAAAGGTCACGAGAAATTTCATCCACAGCGGGCAGACCAGAGGGCAAGGGAGTAGGGAGGGGGGGAAGAGGGTGACGGCCGTACACCACGAAAAATGGGGATTTGGAGGAAGACTCAGAGACCCTGAAGTTATACGAAAATTCGGCCCATGGGAGGAGATCTGCCCAGTCATCCTGGCGGGAGGAAACAAAATGTCGCAAATAATCACCCAAGATCTGGTTAATCCTTTCTACTTGTCCATTGGACTGGGGATGATATGCAGAAGAAAAATTTAATTTAATCTTGAGTTGTTTACAGAGAGCCCTCCAGAATTTAGACACGAATTGGACGCCTCTATCCGAGACAATCTGCGTAGGCAACCCGTGAAGACGAAAAATGTGTACAAAAAATTGTTTAGCCAACTGAGGCGCAGAAGGAAGACCAGGAAGAGGGATGAAATGTGCCATTTTGGAGAATCGATCAACGACCACCCAAATAACAGTGTTGCCACGGGAAGGGGGTAAATCAGTAATAAAATCCATACCAATCAGAGACCAAGGCTGTTCGGGGACAGGCAGAGGATGAAGAAAACCAGCGGGCTTCTGGCGAGGAGTCTTATCCCGGGCACAGATAGTGCAGGCTCGCACAAAGTCCACAACATCCGTCTCCAGAGTCGGCCACCAATAGAAGCGGGAGATGAGTTGCACAGATTTCTTGATACCCGCATGACCTGCGAGATGGGAGGAGTGACCCCATTTGAGGATTCCGAGGCGTTGGCGAGGAGAAACAAAGGTCTTTCCTGGAGGAGTCTGCCTGATGGAGGCAGGAGAAGTGGAGATCAGGCAGTCAGGTGGAATGATGTGTTGCGGAGAGAGTTCAACTTCTGAGGCATCCGAGGAACGAGAGAGAGCATCGGCCCTAATGTTCTTATCGGCAGGACGAAAGTGAATCTCAAAATTAAATCGGGCAAAGAACAGAGACCACCGGGCCTGGCGAGGATTCAACCGTTGGGCAGACTGGAGGTAGGAGAGGTTCTTGTGGTCGGTGTAGATAATAACAGGAGAACTTGATCCCTCCAGCAGATGCCTCCATTCCTCAAGTGCTAATTTAATGGCTAGAAGCTCTCGATCCCCGATGGAGTAGTTCCTCTCCGCTGGAGAGAAGGTCCTAGAGAAAAAACCACAAGTGACAGCATGCCCGGAAGAATTTTTTTGTAGAAGAACAGCTCCAGCTCCCACTGAGGAGGCATCAACCTCCAATAGGAAGGGTTTAGATGGGTCAGGTCTGGAGAGGACGGGAGCCGAAGAAAAGGCAGACTTGAGTCGTTTAAAGGCGTCTTCTGCTTGAGGAGGCCAGGACTTGGGATCAGCATTTTTTTTGGTTAAAGCCACGATAGGAGCCACAATGGTAGAAAAATGTGGAATAAATTGCCTGTAATAATTGGCGAACCCCAAAAAGCGTTGGATAGCACGGAGTCCGGAGGGGCGTGGCCAATCTAAGACGGCAGAGAGTTTGTCTGGATCCATCTGTAGTCCCTGGCCAGAGACCAAATATCCTAGAAAAGGAAGAGATTGGCATTCAAACAGACATTTCTCAATTTTGGCATAGAGTTGGTTGTCACGAAGTCTCTGAAGAACCATACGGACATGCTGGCGGTGTTCTTCTAGATTGGTAGAAAAAATTAGGATATCGTCCAGATATACAACAACACAGGAGTATAACAGATCACGAAAAATTTCATTGACAAAGTCTTGGAAGACGGCAGGGGCGTTGCACAGTCCAAAGGGCATGACCAGATACTCAAAGTGTCCATCTCTGGTGTTAAATGCCGTTTTCCACTCGTCCCCCTCTCTGATGCGGATGAGGTTATAGGCGCCTCTTAAGTCCAATTTAGTGAAGATGTGGGCACCTTGGAGGCGATCAAAGAGTTCAGAGATGAGGGGTAAGGGGTAGCGGTTCTTAACCGTGATTTTATTAAGACCGCGGTAGTCAATGCACGGACGTAGGGAGCCATCTTTTTTGGACACAAAGAAAAATCCGGCTCCGGCAGGAGAGGAGGATTTACGGATAAAGCCCTTTTTTAGATTCTCCTGGACGTATTCGGACATGGCAAGAGTCTCTGGGGCAGAGAGAGGATAAATTCTGCCCCGGGGTGGAGCAGTGCCCGGGAGGAGGTCGATAGGGCAATCATAAGGCCTGTGAGGAGGTAGAGTCTCAGCTTGTTTTTTGCAGAAAACATCCGCGAAGTCCATATAGGCCTTAGGGAGACCGGTTACTGGAGGAACCACAGAGTTACGGCAAGGGTTACTGGGAACCGGTTTTAGACAGTTCTTGGAACAAGAGGACCCCCAACACTTGATCTCCCCAGTGGACCAATCCAGGGTAGGGGAATGAAGTTGAAGCCAGGGAAGTCCAAGGAGAATTTCCGAGGTGCAATTGGGGAGGACCAAAAGTTCAATCCTCTCATGATGAGATCCGATGCTCATAAGAAGGGGCTCCGTGCGGAAACGTATGGTACAGTCCAATCTTTCATTATTTACACAATTGATGTAGAGGGGTCTGGCGAGACTGGTCACCGGGATGTTGAACTTGTTGACGAGAGAGGCCAAAATAAAATTTCCTGCAGATCCAGAGTCCAAGAAGGCCACTGTAGAGAAGGAGAAGGCAGAGGCAGACATCCGCACAGGCACAGTAAGACGTGGAGAAGCAGAGTAGACATCAAGGACTGTCTCACCTTTGTGCGGAGTCAGCGTACGTCTTTCCAGGCGGGGAGGACGGATAGGACAATCTCTCAGGAAGTGTTCGGTACTAGCACAGTACAGGCAGAGGTTCTCCATACGGCGTCGTGTCCTCTCTTGAGGTGTCAGGCGAGACCGGTCGACCTGCATAGCCTCCACGGCGGGAGGCACAGGAACAGATTGCAGGGGACCAGAGGAGAGAGGAGCCGAGGAGAAGAAACGCCTCGTGCGAACAGAGTCCATATCTTGGCGGAGTTCCTGACGCCTTTCGGAAAAACGCATGTCAATGCGAGTGGCTAGGTGAATAAGTTCATGTAGATTAGCAGGAATTTC